>NC_048915.1:224355-307384 GCF_011077185.1 Oxyura jamaicensis
CGCCGGGGCCGGGCCAGGCTGGGCCGGGCCGGGCCGGGCGGGGCGGGGCGGGGCGGGGCGGGGCGCAGGGAGTGCGGGGCGCTGGCCGTGCCCCTGTCCCGGCCTCTTAGCCTGCGCTGCTCCCCTTGGCCTGTGCGCGACTGGTGTGTGTGGAGCTCAGCCTTGCCCACGGCAGGGCGCTGCCGATTTAATGGGGGTTGTTAAAAAAAATGGTGGATTAATGTTAAAAAAAAGTGAACTAAACTAAATTAAATAGTTGGTGGTCAGAATGAAGTGTTTGTATGCTTGTGCTGGTATGACTGAACGTTTAACGGGCTCTCCTGCTGATGTTGGGTTAAAATCGTGCAGCAGGTATCCAAGGGATCATGATGACAGTGCTGGTGAAGTGTAGGAGTGAAAGGGGGCGACAAAGCCGCAGCACTTGAGCATAAGATATGTAAGAGGCAGGCAGATTTTTTTTTTAATCATTTATATTTAAAAGGTAATGTTGAAATCGCTGTCATGCTGTGGAATATGCTGAAAAAATGTCCTGCTGATGTAAAGTACCTACAGGTTTGGGAGGATCAAGAGGTATTATAAATTGTCACACTGGGTGATAATTGGTATGGTGATCGCACAGGAAAGTAGGTGAGCGTGTTGTGATGGCCAGTTAATAAAGGTCTCTTCTGCTCTTCAGGTAAAACAAATTGAAAAACGAGACTCGGTTTTAACATCAAAAAACCAAATTGACAGGCTGACCCGGCCCGGATCTTCGTATTTCAACTTGAATCCTTTTGAGGTTAGTCCTATCTGACTTAGCGTACCAAATCCTAGATTTAACAGGTATTTATTTCAGTAAGGAGACAAGCATCATAAAGACATACATTTCTAAATGTAGATTACAGTGCTGAAGCTTTGTAGAAGACAGGAGGGTGGTGCATATGTGCTTGTTCTCTTCACTGTTTTATGGCAGGTAGAAAATATTCTTTTCACATGCTTCTCTGGTTTAATGGCACTGGAAGATTGGGCAGATTAATGCTAAGTACATTCTGAATGAGAATATAACAGCTACAGGTGTTATGCTGTCAGGTTCTTTTCAGACCAGTCTTGATTCAGCATTTACAGCTGTATCTTTTATTTTGTGTGTTTATTGCACTGAACTTGTGTAGTGAGTAGAATGATAGCAGAGACTCTTACTTTTCATACTAGCGAGCAATTTTGGAGGAGTCCCTGTAAAACAGGTAACTCCCTTGCACATTATATTGTTTCATTCCAGCTACAGTCAGTTACAAAGTCTTAATTAGTTTGGAAGCTTGAGGAAGACAGTGACTATGGACTACACTTGGATAGCATGGACAGTAAATGTGGACTACATTTAAATTTGTTTCCCATCTAAATCTTGCTGAGATTTGTCAGAAGTCTTATCCACCTTTGTCTTGTACTTCAGTGTTCAATTTTTTCTATTTGGCTGAAGTAAACATTACCAATCAGAATTTTAGTACATTTCACTTCCCTGAGTCTTAAGTGTTTTCCTGGCCCACTCTGTAATAGCTGGATGGAAACATTACTGTTACAAAAAACTTCTGTTTATTCACAGCATTCAGAAAAGTTGCATTTCTGTACCTGCAGGAAATCGCTCTGTTTTACATTTGCATTGTATGCAGTAACATTTTGCTGGTTTGGAAAAGAGCATTGTGCATACAGTTTTCTAGGAACTTTTTTATACTGCATCACTTTTTCTATAACCTACGCTGATGGCTGCTAAGTTAATTTATTTGTTTTCCCTATTCGATAATAATATTTTTATTTCAGTTGGTTTTGCTCATGTAATGGTGGTGAAGAATCTGGGAATATGACAGTGGTGGAATAAACATTAATTTTGTGCGTTCTTTGGTAATTTTTTCTAAGTTAAAAGTTAGGCTAGATGATCTTAGAGGTCTTTTCCAACCTAAATGATTCGGTGAAATGCAACATATTCTGCTGTTCCCCTGCGGGTATTCAGAGAATCATGGAATGGTTTGGGTTGGAAGGGACCCTTAAGGATCATCAAGTTCCAACTCCCCTCCCATGGGCAGGGACACCTCCCACCAGACGATGTTGAACAAAGCCCCATCCAGCCTGGCCTTAAACACCTCCAGGGATGGGGCATCCACAGCTTCTCTAGGCAACCTGTTTGGTGCCTCACCATCCTCATACTAAAGAATTTCTTCCTTGTATCTAATCTAAATCTACCCTCTTTTAGTTGAAAACCATTACTTCTTATCCTATCACTTTACTACTTGTAGAGTCCCTCTCCTGCTTTCCTGTAGGCCCCCTTTAGGTACTGGAAGGCTGCTGTGAGGCCTCCACGGAGCCTTCTTTTCTGCAGGCTGAACAACCCCAACTCCCTCACCCTGTCTTCATATGAGAGGTGCTCCAGTCCTCTGATCTTCATGGCCTCCTGTTAACCCACTCCAACAGGGCCCCAAAGCTGAACACAGTACTCTGTGGGGTCTCATTAGAGCAGAGTAGACTTCCCTCTACCTGCTGGCCATGCTTCTTTTGGCACAACACAGGTTATGTTGCTGGCTCATACTCTCTTTTCCATACTCTCTTTTCCGTCCACTGAATGAGCTCCTTCCTGGTATCATCTTCATCAGCTTTTTTTTACTCTACGCAGTACGCAGGTGCTTTTCAAAATCCTAATTTAAGGCTGGCCAGACAGATCAGGATCAGTTAATTTATCTTGTTAGTACTTGACTTGGAGAATAAATCATGAAAAATAGACTGTGGCTTTTCTGTGAAAGTGTTTTTCATTTACAGATTCTTAATGTCAGACTAGTGCGCATTTGCAGTGAGGAGGTTCAGTTGCTACTAAGTGCTTCTGATCAGTAGATTGATTGTCACATCCTTAAAGATCATGGGCTTGTTCATGAAGGCAAATCAGTGAGACTCCTGTCTTCTTCTTTCAAAATGACAAAATCAGTAAATTCTTATAAAGTAGTGTGTTTCCTGCCCGACGTTCTCAGTTACGCATTGTCTGACAGGGTCCCAAACCACTATGTGCTTACGTTTCTGCGAAGCTAAGCAACAGGTCTGATTGAAGGTTTAGTCCAAAGGTGGCTGTTCAGGGATGGCAGATGTCTGCACAAGACTTGAGTATAGAAAGTACTGTGGCATAATCAATGGAATGTAGCATTGCTAAAGGCAGAATGTTCCAAACATGGTGTCTCTTAAAGTGTTTCTGTTTTACGAGGTGAAAATTTATGTCCTGAAAAAGCTCTCTGATGGCAAGTGCTTTCTGGCATTGTGTCTGTATCCCAGTGTTTAAAGCTTGCTGCCAGGAACCTGAAACATGGGGTCTACCATTAAACTTCCTGCACTGTTGTGGTCTCTTTAGGTACTGCAGATGGATCCTGAAGCCACAGATGAAGAAATAAAAAAAAGGTTTCGGCAGGTATTTGGCTTTTGCATTCAAATCCTCTGGAAGGAGACTAATAGCTCTGTAGAGGTTTTGCAGCTGTGCTTGGGGACGAGGAAGGTGGTAAAGTTCTATCTGATGAGTAGCTGTTTTTAGAAAAAATGCATATAACAATCTTTGTATAAATAAGGGGAGAGCTGCAGAAGGGTGCCTTGTCCATGCATGGTATTGTTCTCTGTAAAATGTGCAACTATGCTAATGTAAACTGAAATGCCCTCATATAATCAGTTTATTGAAGTTTAGTCCAAAGAAAGGGTCAAAACCTGACAGAAATTAAGATCTGAGAAAATCTCTTTTTCTCAAATGTGTTGTCTTTGATCCAGAAGTTATCTGACTATATATAATTATTCATTTTTTTTAAGAATTTCAGTGGTCATTTTTGATGGTTGGGCTATCTGGGACAGCAGCAGCCTTACTCATTGACGTTTCTTTGCTGCTCGATGCAACACAGGAAACATCCCAGATTTATTCTGCTGCCAAAGCTGCAGGAGAAATTTGAGTCAGTACATGCAACAAAAACGTGTGATATTCAGAGGGTTGCATCTTCCCACCTGATAGACATGAAGAACTGACTTTAGATAGGAAGCTGCCCTGGCTGCCTTGTCCAGACAGAGGAGCATACGTGTGAAAGTGGTGATAGGATGTAGCCTACTCTTCATGGGGAATGGGAGGATAACCTATTTGTTGATGAAATCTCAATTCTGCATATTAATAAACTGGGGCTGTCAGCTTTAGGCTGATAAAATACCACAAATAAATGTTTGGAAAAAAGTGCATGGAATTTTCTATTGAAGAAATCAAAGATATAAGTGCAGAACTTGGAATAGCCAACAGAAGGAGAAAGATACTGGCTATTGCAAATCACAGTAAATCAGCACTATGCTGCTCTTGGGGGACAGGACCTTTCACCTGTGAACTAGGAAGTGTTGTGGGTATCGTTCAGGAAGTAAATATTTTATGTTCTTTGTCACCAGTGCAGCACTGTGTCTGGTTTTGAATATTATAGTAGATAAACTAGATATATATAGTACATATGTATCTAGATATATATAGTAGATAAACTAGAGAGTCCAGACAACAGTGGCAAAAATAAAAGGTACAGAAAAAATAATGCCATATGGGGAAATTTTGAAAGAGCTTTTTCATCCTTTGAAAGGGGAAGATGGAGAACATATGTTTTCCAGTCCATTTAAGGTTGCACTAAAAATGGTAGCAATCAATGTCCTGTCTCTGAATAGCACAGGAAGAATATAGGAGGAAGTTTCCTAAACTTTCAGTAAAGGAGCCTAAGGAAAATCTTACCATTCTTTTAAGTAGTTTAATATTTGAATAATGTTAGGGATGTTGGAGAACTTACTGGGAGATACTGAGTGAAAGATAAACTTTGGCTGAGGATGATCTTTGTAGATTTGTTTCTTCTTAAGGCCAAGGGGTCACCCTATAATCCATATGCTACTGCAGCTGACAGGTGTTTGCGTTGTTCTGTATAACACAAGCCACTTTCTCAGATAGCCTATTTACTACAGGAGTTGTACTTGATTTTCAGTCAGAAATCTTTATAAGCTTTTACTGATGCATACCTCTACGTGTTGTCAGCTGACTTGTGTGTATGCAAAGGAATGTGATCCCCTGTGATTACTTCTGTCTGAGACTATTTCTCTGTTCTCACAGAAATCTCTGAAGTAGTCTTTATCTTTTACAATGATCTTGATAGCAAGATCCTTTCTCTTGCAGTTGTCAATATTGGTACATCCAGACAAAAATCAAGATGATGCAGACAGAGCACAGAAGGCATTTGAAGGTAATGCTCTCAACCTTTTCGGGGCTGGTGTGTGACAGTAGTTGGACTGCTATTTTTCTGTAGCTGGTTTAAATGTGTATATGGTCTGAAGGCCCCACTTAACGACAGAAGAATTGCTGTAGAGATATTTTAGATGAGGGAACAGATCTGTGGGATGGCATTTCAGCAGCACAATTTCACTAGGTGGCATTATCAGTTCACAATGGGGACAAATATCCATGGGTTTCCAGGATTGTTCAAGAAAAAGCTGTTTAATCTGTGCGTTAGATTTTGTTAAAAGACGATACAGCAGAAATAAGGTGTTGATTTTAGGCACATGCTTTGTGTTAAACATGAGGATATGTGAACCTTAAACTAAACCTCATGCCTCGTAACTAAATCACTTGGCAGGACTGATGCCTTAACCTTACTAACTTCAGAGGTGTCTGACAGTCTCTGCCATTACTTCATGCAAAATCCAATTTGACAATTCATATCTCTTACCTTGATGTATTGATAGAAACACTCCGAAGTCTTTGTAAAGACCAATCCTGTAATTCCTTTTGAATTTGACTACTGGTGCTATTAATGTTGATGCTTTTTGTTAGCTGTGGATAAAGCATACAAGTTGCTGCTAGATCAGGAGCAAAAGAAGAGAGCCTTGGATGTGATACAGGCAGGAAAAGAATATGTGGAACATACTGTAAGTATTCCATAGCTAGTCCTTTTTAATTTTATTGTTTGTGTACCTGCTATATGTTTTGGTCATTAAAAGGTGGGCTGAGCAAAATTCATGATGCATCTGTACAGGTGGACTCTGAGCAAGTCAAGGCATGAACAAATGTGCTTTGTCCAAGACTGCTGTTAAGCTCAGTATGGGATAATTTGGTGAAATTCAGTACTTGAAATAATTAGGTCAGACCACATGATCTGACCTAAATATTTCTTTTTGAGTCTGTGAATGAATAATGCAGTTCAGATATGTGTAGGTGGAAGAAAATAGGTGCTGACAGCTGGAGACTGAGAGGTTTTGGGGAAAAAAGACCTATAAGATAAGGAAAGTAGCTCCAATTGCATTGGCCAAGAGGTTAGTTAAGTGATATGAGCGTACTAAAACACAACAAACTTGAGAAAGAAGATGATGTGGAAGAACTCAGATACTATAAATCAAGGAACATTTTATATTCCGCTTGTTGTTAGTCTTTCAAATATTACAAAGCAGAATAAACTTCCTGCTGGTTTGAATGGTGCATATTGGGTATAAATATATCTTAAAAACAAACTAACTAGAAATGAAACAAAGGAATTGTGTTAGATGAATAGTATCTAACCTAGTAGTTTTAATTACTGCAGTTCATATGATAGTGATCACGTGTGTTTATCTGGGCATAGAGCTGTGAGGTTTTGATCTGAAATAAATCCAAATCAAGTACTGAACATCTGAAGTTCTTCCTACAGAATACAGAACTACTTAGATACAATTATGGAAGCCCTGTAAAATTTTGTAGATTCTTATTTTCATTTTTAATCTTAAGGTGAAAGAAAAAAAGAAGCAGCTGAAGAAAGATGGAAAACCTCCCAATGTAGAAGAGGATGATCCTGAAGTTGTAAGTTACATTCTCTTCAGAGAGATTGGGGAGTACAGAATGTATTTTGAAAAATTAAGAATCAAAACCAGTATGCAAGTGTTTATTAGACTTGTTAGAGTGTTGCAAATTCTTTTACTTACAGAAGAATAAATTCTGGTAAGTCACTGTAGAAGTTCCATGTGTAGAATAATATCCAATGTCTTTCAGATTACAGTCAACCTATTTTCTAAAGAGGAAATATATTATGAGACTATGTAGCTCAGAATATCCAGTACTTTCCTATGAGCAATCTATTGCTTGTCCATCACCCAGCCTTTTGAATTGAATATCTTGTATTCTGAATGCTGGAGCTATGACATTCTTACTGTTAGCGGAGTAATGTATAAGAACCCATTGCAGCATGTCTAAAATGGGCCTTTAGTGACAATTTGTGGTAAGAGCTGTTTGGTCTGTTTCTTGCATATAGCGTGTGAGGACAGATTTGCTGTTCTGCAACACATTGTTTGTGGCATGACATAATATAGCTGCTCTTAGCTGGTTTCTAGTCTGAAAAAGTCAAGTAGTATTTGAGGCTTTAATAGTCTCAAACATGATTTAGATGATTCTCAAATACTCAAACATGATTAAAATGTTTCTCAAACAATGAAACACATTAATCCTACCGTATTCACCCTTTTTTTTTCCTACAAAGTGTTTTTTTTTCCACTTGGTATTGTCACAATAACCCCATAGCAGTCTTATTTTCTATTGGTTCTCTGAAGTCTCTTGCCATTCTTTAATAATGAAGGGCTTTTTTGTTTCAAAGTATACTGACATGTCCCACTGGAAAGTCAGTGCTAGACTTAGTAAAACACATCAAGAAGGCCTGCTGGGAAATTACCATCTGTACAGTGAGCATTTTTTGTCAAATATCACGACATTGAAGGACTCAACAGAAGACGTAAAAGAGCTTGAAATGAGAAGTTCCGTTTAGGCACAGATTCATGAATACAAATGAAAATATCACGTTAGTAGTTGTTTCCTAGTAGTGTCGGGGCCAGAATTTAATCAATACTGGTTGATACCCTATTCCATGCCTCTGCTATTAACTACAGTCAAGGCAGGATATGAGGCTATGTGGGCATACATATTCTTTACGTTCTTTTTATGCTTGTTGTATTCTTAAGTAAAATAGACTTCTCTAACTCTGTTAATGTGCATTATTTTAAGATAAGATTTGTGTTCCACAGTTCAAACAAGCTGTATACAAACAGACAATGAAGCTCTTTGCTGAACTGGAAATTAAGAGAAAAGAAAGAGAAGCTAAAGAAATGCATGAAAGGTATGAGCAGCACTCTGTTCAGTTCAGGGTCTTCTTTTCCCCTCATGCTTCCTTGGAGAAGATTAGAAGTCACAATCTGAGAATAGTCTAGGTTGGAGCAGGCCTTTGGAGGTCATGTGATCCAACCTCCTGCTGAAAGCACAGCCTTGAGTTGGATTAACAAGGGTCCTGTCAAACTGAGACTCACATACTTGAGTGATGTAGATTCTACCAGTTCATCGAGCATCCTATTGGTTCTAGAGGTCCGTGCATGAGAAATTGCTCTCCAATATTTAAGACACTGGTATATTTGGAATGTTTAATATTCTGTGGAAGCCAGCCAAAACAGTCAAATGGTAATACACTTCTGCATGTTGTTAGCATGCAAATAATTGATTTTTAATTAAGTGCCAGAAATACTCTGTGGCATGTTGATCCTGAACTACTTTGTGTTTTGATCACGTTGCCTCAGTGCTTACTGTGGATGCACTTCATAGAGCAGGGCTTCATTAGTGGTCAGTGAAGGCAGTCTGGGAGATAGTTACAAGGCACTACTTCTGACTACAGATGAAAATTAGGGAGAAAAATCTGTCTTTCTTACCTTGCATGCACAAGTGTTTATTAACACTTTATTAATGTGTATGCTCAACAGTTTTAGAAACTTATTGCTAGAGTTTTGAAGGATTCCAACTTGTTTTGCAAGAGATGACTCACTGATTAAATACATGCGTGCTGTCAGTGGTGCCAAATCATCTTCTCTGCTCTCTCCAGATTTGAAACCAAATTTTATTTGTTGTGCAATCTTAGTTGTGACTATTTATCTCTTCTGATAAGTGCTTTAATCTACCAAGAAGTCAGAAGAGCTTTCTGGGACATTTTGAAAGTGTCACTGTGTTTCTTTAATGTAGATGCTTGTGGTTCAAAACTTCTTTATGGCTTCCCTTCCAGGAAACGACAGAGGGAAGAAGAAATTGAGGCACAGGAGAAAGCTAAACGAGAGCGAGAATGGCAGAAGAACTTTGAGGTAATCAGCAGGTTAACTCAATGTCACTTGCTGAACGGGTGTCAGCAATTCTCAGCCATGCTGCTGGAAATGCCCTAGCGAAAAAGAGAGACTTTTGTCTGCAAGTGCTGCAAGTTAACTTACATAGGCGATTTAAATGTTCCGCAGAAGTCTGGGTTTTGTCCTTGTACAGGGTGAGAAGAACCCACTGAGAGAGCTTTGATACTGCCTTTCCAACAGGAGTATCTTAAATGAAGTTGTATAGTATTTTTCAGCTCTGTCAGCAGCTAAGTCAGACGGTGTTGATACTTTTCAGTCCAGTTGCTAACGCTTATGCAATCTATATCTTATGCAGATATCAAAGACCTGAATGTCACTTCTCTTCGCCACTTCCACTCTGTATTCAAGGTCTAGGCATATCAGAAGTAGCTCTGTGGTTGGTTATCGTGCTGTTATTCTAGGTGTCAAACGTACAGCCTGCCAAAACATTTAATCTAGCCTCTTCCCTCATTACACACCAGGGGTAAAGTTCTGTGACATGGAGGGCTGGGTGGGCAGGAAGGAAGATCCCCTCTGGGGATCCCAGTTCTGTGTTGTTTGTAAACTTAGTGAAATTGTATTCCATCCCGTCTTTGTAGAATCCTGTACCTGGGAAGGAACAACTGCATGTATCAGTATAGACTGGGGCGTGACCTGCTGGAGAGGAGCTCTGCGGAGAAGGACCTGGGGGTCCTGGTGGATGACAGGTTGACCATGAGCCAGCAGTGTGCCCTGGTGGCCAAGAAGGCCAATGGGATCCTGGCGTGCACTAAAAGGAGCGTGGCCAGCAGGTCAAGGGAGATGATCCTCCCCCTCTACTCTGCCCTGGTCAGGCTTCACCTGGAGCACTGTGTCCAGTTCTGGGCTCCCTGGTACAAAAAAGACAGGGATCTCCTGGAAAGAGTGCAGCGGAGGGCCACAAAGATGATATGAGGCCTGGAGCATCTTCCCTATGAGGAAAGGCTGAGAGACCTGGGTCTGTTCAGCCTTGAGAAGACTGAGAGGGGATCTTATTAATGTTTATAAATACCTGAGGTGTGGGAGACAGAGGGATTTGGTCAACCTCTTCTCAGTGGTTTGTGGGGACAGGACAAGGGGCAATGGCCACAAAACGGAGCACAGGAAGTTCCACACCAACACGCAAAAGAACTTCTTCATGGCGAGGGCAACGGAGCATTGGAACAGGCTGCCCAGGGAGGTTGTGGAGTCTCCTCTGGAGATACTCAAGGCCTATCTGGCTGCCTACCTGGGCAACCTGCTCTAGGGAACCCCTGCTTTGACAGGGGGGTTGGACCCAATGATCTCTTGAGGTCCCTTCCAACCACTACAGTTCCGTGATTCCACATTGCTGGTAGTGACCAGCCTTCTATATGGCTGCAGGGGAAGATGGTAGTGAGGAGAACAGCTATCCTAGCCTGAGCCTGTGTGCAGTACCAGTATTCCAGGCACAGATTCAGAAGGGCCTTGGACATGTGGATTGTACAGTGAAGTGAATCATCCCTGGACTTGTTCAGTCCTACTGTATAAAACCTTCAGCCTGTAGGGATCGTAGCCTGGGCTTGTGGGGTGTTTATTAAGTTTATTAATTTATTGAGGGGTTTCTGCTGCTCGTGGGATAGGCTGGGAAGAGGAGAAAAGAGCACCAAGAGACCTTTTCTTATTGCATCTTTGTGGTGAAGCCTGTAGCAAAAAGTGTTAGAGAAGACAGCAGTATGTTTCCCTTCTCTCTTACTTCTCTCTGCCTCCAAGCTGCAGCACAAAGAGAGCTGTCACAAGGATGTGAGAGTAAGGAAATGGCGCATTTTGGGTCTGACAGATTGGGAACATCCATTGGAGATGATGGTTCTTATTTGCTTTGTATGTCAGAGGACTCTCTAAACTGTAATCAGGACTGCACATTTCAAGCTGGTTGCTTCTGAAACAAGAAACCATTATACTACTTACTGGTGTTCATGAGTTCACTTGTGGTTGCTCTGTGCTGCATCTACTGCTCTGGCTCTTTACAATGTATGTTCTGGCTGCCAGGGTGCTGTGTAAGAGGCAAATTAATCTCTTGAAACTGGTACGCAAGGTCTGTTCTCTGGCTCTTGAACTCCTTAACCCTCTAGTGCCTCTCTGTTGTTCCCAGGAAAGTCGGGATGGTCGTGTGGACAGCTGGAGAAATTTCCAGGCAAATACCAAGGGGAAGAAAGAAAAGAAAAACAGGACCTTCCTGAGACCTCCCAAAGTAAAAATGGAGCAGCGTGAATGATCCTGGCAGCACTGCCCAAGTGCAGATCCTCAGTCCCCTCCCTGCTTTTAAGGACTCATTGGCACCTAGAGTAAGAATTGCTTTTTAGTAGACTGTTTGTTTCCAGTACAATTAATTATTGGTCAAAGTATTTTTTGTACTCTCTCCATTTGAACTAGGGCCGTAGTATGAACCCAGCCAGGAACCCGCTACATGTAGAATACTTGGCTTAGGAGTGTCCCACCATTATTGCCGTCCCATCTGTCTGCTGACCTGTAATTCAATGTTTTGTACTTTACAGAGATTGTGCTGTTCCACCATATTCATTTATAGTTTGAGAGCTGAACACAGTGTCAGAAATGTACCTACACCTGTCCAGGCGTCATCTTTCTCAGCAAGTTCAGCTTCGGAAAGGTCCGAACTGACTCTGGGAATCTGCTTCCAGCACTGTGCAGTGCAGCTGACCTGCAGTTATAGTCCTGCAGCTCCTCACTGAACTGAGTGGTGCTTGGAAGGACCGTTTTCCCCAAGATTTGATTTCCAAACTGAAAAAAATCCCAGCTCTCAGGCTTTGACTCCTGTTAATCTCAGACCAGTTGGTCAATTTCTGTGAAGGAAAAAATAACGTCTCTCAATTAATAGTTAAGTTGCAATGGTCTGTATGTAAAATAAATTTTTACCCAAAGTAACCATTCTTTTTGCATGGAATTTTTCAAAAATACAACTGCAAGGGTGGGAGTTGAGTGATGGCTATTGAGATGTTACTGCTGCTCAGCATGAACGCTTTCCCTGGTAAGAGACGGTAGATTTAAGTTTTAAAATCCTACTTCAGGTGTGCATTTAAGTTCTGAAGAGATTCTGATGTATTTAAAGGTATTCAAAGTGGAGTACAGTACAGATTCACATGTGCCTGACAATCTCCTCTGGAGACCTGTGGCTGAGTTTGGAGATCCTTCTCTTCTCTCCTGATGGCAATCCCCATACTTGGGTCCTGTTGGTAGCTGCCTCCGTGAAGATACGGCTTTTCTTTCTCCTCACTGTTCTCTTCACTTCGACTTCATCTTCTATACCCTTGCCTTCAGCTGAGTTCAATCCTTTGTGCTGTTCTTTGTGTCTAGGGCGCAGTTGAGGTTTCTTTTGAGGAAGATTGGTTCTGCTGCCCCTGAAGAGACGTGTCCGTTTTCTAATGTCTCAACCCATAAGTTTTGATTAATTGCATTCTATTTCTGCATGCTGCAGAGGAGTGACATAATCAAGTTGTTGTGTTACCATACAGATTTTCCTGCAGAAAATTGCTTTTCTTACAGAAAAGTAGCTTCCAAAAAATAGTGCTTTCTGACAGGGCCGAGGACTTAGATGAATTTGCTGAAAAGCGTCTGGTGTGTTCTCCACTTGCCTTTGTTTCTTTTCCTCTAATGAACTGGACTGTGTGACTGAATGTAAAGTGAAACATCTTTTCCTAATAAAACTAAGGTATTTTGGTGTTTTATACATACACTAGCTCTTAAAACAGTAAAATGTGGTTCCTATTTTCTGTGTAAATAGAGGAATACCGTTCTTTTTACCTCATTTGTCCTGCTAGGTTTGACCTGATAAATAGATAGCTCAAGCTGAGCCTAAGGGGTCAAAACACAGCTTAAATAATATGTTGATGATATCTGGGTGACACACAAGAGCCAAACAATATTTAGCAGTAGAATAAAGTGGGCTGATAGATCTGGGAGACTGAACTATGCAGCATGGCTGTGTTCAGGCACTGAAATTCATTTCTGTTGGCATAGCCCATTCCCTCATTAACTGGGAACGCTTTGGTGGGATGCATCTTCTTATAAAGGCAACAGTTACACAAAGTTACTCTGGGGAAGATGTTAGTTAACTGTTGTGGTGGTATCTCTCAGATGCTCTTCTGCTTCCTAGATGAAGGGCTGTAAGAAAGTAACGGTGCTGGGCGGTAGCACAGAGGATTAGAGCACTGCTATGTGAGAGACTCCAGATGGAGTCTCTCACCCAGAGGACATGTCCCTGTAATTTGGCTGGCTCTGGCTCACCTGTGAAACTATTTCTAGCTTAGAGATTTCTCCCAGTGACTTTTTCTCCCAGAGTCATTACTTTTGATATTGAAATATTGGTCTTCCTGGTAGCATTTCCTATCATACAGTTTAATGTCTTTGCTGACCCATGGTACAGACCTTTCAAATCTCTACACATTGTTTTTTTTCCAGGTAGCTTATGATGAGTCCCATGAGAACTTGAAATGCTTTTAAGACCCATGTTAAGCTTCTGGTTCTGCTTCTCAGAGATGTAGATGGTTGAGATTTGACCAGTGGAATGACACGAGAGGCTCTAAAGAGTGTAGCCTGTGGCCCAGGTCACTGAAGTAATCATTTTCTGAGCTTCTTCAGTTTGAGTCATTTTTTCCACTGAGTGTGACTTGTTTGGGGTAGCAAAACATGTGGCTTATAAACAACGGTGTTAATTCTCAAGTTAGCTGTTCCTGTTTCCTTTCTTCCTGTTCTGCCTGTGATCTGTTTGTATGTCTGAACATGCAGTATTTCTCTGTGGTGGTTTTACTCATCTGGGCAGCTGAGTTCCACCACAACCACTCTCTCACTCCCCCTCCTCAAAGGGATAGGAGGAGAAAATACAATGAAAAGGGCTCAAAGGACAGGGAGATCACTGAACAATTACCATCATGGGCAAAACAGACTCAGCGTAAGGAGATTAATAGAATTTATTACCTATTACTAACAAGCTAGAGCAGTGAGAAACTAAAAGCACCTTCCCCTTGCATTCAGGCTTTGTAAAAGCAAACTGTTTTGAATTTCTTGGGCGGGAAAGAAATGAACACACAATGTGGTTGCCCAACAGATGCAGGCTGGGCTATTGCCTGGCCTCTGCAATGTATGTCAGGGCAGTGAAATAGGTTGAATTTTAATTCACTGTTTAATTACAAGAGATAGAAATGATGCAAGTCCTAAAAGCCCTCATATCTCCGTCTTTAGAGCTGATTTTGGGTCAGTGATCCATGTAGACTAAAGTATTTGTCCTTGCTATGTAGGACAAGAAAATACATTGCTAGGAGTAAGGATTTTTTTTTCCTTTGGGAAGGAGAAAAGGTACCAGATAGGTATGCAAACACTGTACAGTAGGGTCTTGGCTTTAGTTTTCTGTGGAAATAATTTGTCTTCCGTGTCTGATTTCCAAAGACTGAACACCACGGTCTACCAGAGTCCAGCTCTTTTTAGAAATCCAGAAATTATTCCTGAAGGTTTTGGTTCCATTCTAAAGCAGGGGGGTTGCCTTCCCCTTCATCTGCAATTTGTGGGGATTTTTCTGCTGTTCAGTGATAGTGGGATGGGAAAGGGCCTTTGCAAGTTTACTTGTACCAGAAAATTAAAAAAGGGAAACTGCAATAGGAACCTCCTCCCTTTTTGAGTAATGGGGACAGGGTACAGGACTTCCATGTTTGGTGCTACTTTATAGTCTAGGGATGAGTGGAGTGTCCCCTTGAACATGTAGACAGGTCTAGGTCTAGATTTCACCAGATGCTTGCCAGGTGAACTAGATTTCTCTGGGTAGAAAAGCTGTTCGGTAAAGCCTAAACCAAGTCCTGATGGCTGCAGAAAGCCTGAGTGATAAGATAGAGATGAAATCCTTTCTTGCTGAGACATAAACCATTGTATTACTTAACGTTTATCTTAGTTTGGTGCATGCATTTGGTGCTCTAAATTAGCTGTTGCTGCTCAGGAGCCATCTCTTTGTCACTCAGCCACAGGGCTGAATGAATCAGAGTACAGTGGCAAAGATACAGAGTGAAATGGAAAATACTGTCATCTTTGCTATGAAGCCATGTTGTGGACATGCCTTACAGTTTACATAGATGCCTATTTTTATACATGCTTTAGTGTATTGCCTTTCAAAAAGAGTATGTGAAAACAAGCAGTGGTATGGAGGGAAACCAGGACATCAAAAGCTGTTTTTTTCCTGAACCAGAGAACAAGAGGTAATGGAAGGAAAACAGCAAGAAAATGGTTGAAAAGACACACAAGTACTTTTCCTATGGTGCGTTGCAGAACTCAGCATAGACTATCATTGAGGACAGAAGTGTTTAATACTTTTTCATCCATGCATGTGTTCACATAAATGCTTTATAAAGATCCCAGTGTAACTGCTAGCTGAGGAAGTTTCTGCCATATATTGGCAGATGCTGGTAGAGTATGATAAGGGACGCACTATACTGTGTTCACTTTCTTCTCTGATCATCATCTGTTGGCTGCTGTTGGACATGGCACTGAGCCAGATGGCTTGGATCCAACATAACGTTTCTTATACTGTCTGCGTGGCTGTATCTTCTTCTTCCATGCTTCCTCTTTCCTAAAGAGCTGTCCTGTATTTGTAATGCATGGAAAAACCCTTTCTTCCACCCTTTCTCCTTGGGCTATAGCAACTCTTGCCATGTGCAATTTGTATTTCGGGAGAATAATTGTAGTTCTGGGGGATTAGCTATAGCCACGGCAATATTGGGTAGAGGGACCCATGTGGAAAAGACCAAAGTTGAGGTGCTCTCCTCATCTTCCAGAAGATAATTTATTTTGGTAGTCCTTCTATGCTCTCTTAAAATAACTGAAAATAGAGAAACTGTGAGAGTTTAGGGTTATCTGTTGTTTTTACTCAGCTGGGCAGCTGAGCTCCACCACAACTGCTGTCTCACTCCCCCTCCTAAAAGGGAAAGGGGAGAATCTATGATGCAAAAGGCTCAAGGGTTGAGATAAGGATGGGGAGATCACTCAACAATTACCGTCATGGGCAACACAGACTTGGGAGATTAATAAAATTCAGTACCTATTATTAACAAGCTAGAGTAGTGAGAAACTAAAAGCAAACTAAAAACACCTTCCCTCATCCACCCCCTTCTACGTCTTTCCCCTGAGCAGCGCAGGGGAACAGAGAATGGGGGCTGCTTGTCAGTCCCTAATGCTTTGCCTCTGCTGCGCCTTCTCGGTCACTCCCTGCCCCTGCTCCACGTGGGGTCCCTCCCATGGGATGCTCTCCTTCCCAAACTGATCCTGCAGGGGCTGTAGCTCTTCAAGAACTGCTCCCACATGGCTCCGTACCACGGGGTCTATTCCCTATGAGCAAACTGCTCCATCACGGGTCCCCCACAGGTGGCAGCTCTCCCCAGACCTGCTGCTCCTGCCTGGGCTCTCCATGGGCTGCAGCCTCCTCCAGGCCACATCCGCCTGCTCTACTGGGGGCTCTTCCATGGGCTGCAGCATGGAGATCTGCTCTGTGTGGGACCCATGGGTGCAGGGGGACAGCCTGCTCCACCGGGGGCCTCTCTACAGGCCACAGGGGAACTGCTGCTGCATGCCTGGGGCACCACCTGCCCTGCTTCTGCACTGACCTTGGTGGCTGCAGGGCTGGTTGTCACTCCTCACTCTCCCGGCTGCTATTGTGCAGCACTTTTTTTTCCCCCTTTCTTAAACATGCTCTCACAGATGCATAAGCAATGTTGCTTATTGGTTTGGCTCTGGCCAGTGCCGGGTCCCTTTGGCACCAGATGAAACTGGCCCTTATCAAACACGGGGCAGCTTCTGAAATCTCACAGAGGCTACCCCTGCACCCCCCTCCAGTTACCAAAGTCTTGCCATGTAAACCCAATACAACAGCAAAGCAAGTTTCCTAAAAAAATGTTGGGCTATTGTTGTGTTGTTATCTAGAGTAAATGGACTTTCTTATCTTCCTTTTCCTCTTACAATTGACAGTGTGAGCAACGCCTCCCCTGTCAGGCAGCTGAGCTGTAAGGCCTGCAATTCACAAGAAGAAATGGGGCATTATTCCCTACCTGGACACCAGCAAGCTATCTTCAGACCTGTCAGCACGCATGACTACATCAGGAGTGTTTGAAATCTGTTTTTCTCGAACACCTGCTGTGACAGCGTACCTCTGGCTGCTGGCAGCTCGTGTGGTTTGAGCTCTCTGGTAACTCCTTTGGCCCCTTGGAAGATGAATCTCCACAGTCCTGACTTGTCATTGTACACAAGATGGGCAGATGTTTGGGTGTGCTGCTCCTATGGGCTGGGCTCATCTTTCCTGCTCCCATCTCAGCACCTCAGTGACTAGCAATTGCACAGAACATTGCTGAGCTGCCTGACTTGCTACTGAGGACTGGCAGCCTTCTGGGGAAGAACCTCTGTAGGTCTTTGATTCAACCTCATGTCTGAAGTAGGGCTATCACTAATGCCAGGTGAGGTCAGCTGTGGTTTTATCTAGACAAGTGGTAAGGATGGAGATCCCTGGCCTCTCTGGGTACCTGTCTCAGGGCTGCACGGCCCTCCTAGAGAAAATCTCATCATGTCCACCTGACTGTCCCACACCTCAGTTTGTGGCTGTTGCCCCTTGTCACACCATTTACCACTACTGAGAAGTGCTTGCTGCTCCCTCTTGCAGCTTCCCTACCAATAGCTGCTGGCAGCCACCATATCACCCCTCAGGCTCTGGTCTATCCTAGCCCAGCTCCCACAACCTCTCCTTGTAGGTTGTGCTCCAGGGTTCAGGCCAAGTGGCAGCTGTCTGTCAGTCCCACTGCAGCTTTCCATGTCCCCTTATTATTCCAAAAACTGTTCAAGGTGCAATATCATAAGTACCAAGCAGAGGGGATATTAACTGCCCTCACTCTGCTGGCCACACTCTTCCTATCATAGCCTAGTTTTCTTTAATCACAATGAGAGCATGCTGGCAGCCTTCTCTGTGGAGAATGGCTGTAATTAAGCTGGTGCATCTTTGCACTGGGTATTTACAGTAGCTTTGCATACACTGCAGCTGGTATCTAGCAGGCTTAGATGGGGAGTCTACAGGATGTGCAAACACCCGGTTCCTTCTAATAACGTTGCAGGTTGTATTCCTGCTCTGATGTGCTTTCAGCATGCCTTTGTGTACCTACCAGTTGTGATTGGCCCTTCAGGGCTGTCTCAGCCCTCAGAAACTTCATGCCTCTTTCCTTGCAGAAACCAGTGCCAGCTCTTAACAGCAAAGAAAACGTAACAATATTTCCTTGTTAGACAACTCATGGTGAATACAGATAGCAGACAGAAACACGTGAGCTCTCGTTCCAATGTAAGTGACTCTGATGGATATTATGCCCATAGTCTAAGTGATGCCAGTGCACCATGCACATCTAGGGAATTCCCACATGGGACCTGAGTGCACTGCCAGAGCTGCATGCGCTGGGGACTACAGCAGCAGGGCCAAGATCGAGTGGGTCCCTCACATGTCCCATTCACCCTTTCTTCCCAAGCTGGTGGAACAGAGGAGAATGAGAGCTGAGAGGGGCTTATAATGCTGCAGAGAGGACAAGGCAACTTACTGCAACAGCCTGGAATATTTTTCTGGCCAGTGTTCCCCCACACTGGGACTCCCACACAAAGCAGTATCATCTTGATGCTGCAAGCAAGTCGCCAGCTACCATGGAGGCATTTTGAACACAGCAGCACTTGCGGCTATGCTGGTCCCAGCCCCGGTGCCTGGGAGGAAAGGAGAGGCCCAGAAGACAGACCTGCGCGGTCCCTGCTCCCCCTGTGGCCGTGCCCTACCCTGCCCCGCTGTGACCGTGCTGCGGGGCCGAGCTGCCCCGTGCCAGGCCTGCGAGACACAGGGTGGTGATGCCCGAGGCCTTGTCTTGCACAGCCATTTCCCAGCCGCCTGTCTGCTCGAGGAAGGGCCACGAGAGCTAGTGTTGTGCAAAAGGGTGCAGCCAGGGCATGTCTGAGCCATGTCACAAGTGTCAAGAGGGAAGTGAGTCACTCACCTGCGGGCCGGCGCCTTCTTTCCTGTCCCCGTTCTCCTCCTAGACACGGACAGACACGGACGCGCTGCCGGTGCGGCTCCCCGGTGGCTCCGCTCGTGGCAGGGACTCGTTGGGCTGGGGGCTGCTGGGCTAGCGGGCCCGGAGGTAAGAGGATCATCCCCTTTCTGCTTGCCTCCCTCCCCGAGCTCTGCAGGCTCTTTCTGCCTGTCCGTGTCTGGCTGCACAGCCCCCCCACCCCCGAGATCTGCGGCCTGTGGCATTTCAGAGCCAGCCTCACCTTCACAGTCCCGGTGCCCTGGGGAGGTGTGTGTGTTTTCACGCCCGGAGCCGGTGGGCAGGGCTTAGACGTGCTGCTGGCCGTTGCTTTGCCTTTGGGGCCCTGCCAGGAGGTCACCCCTGCAGTGCAGAGCTGTGGGAGCACAGGCACCCGGCTGTGGGCAGCTCAATCAGTTGCAGTTTTTCTAAGGTCTGTGTTTTAAGATGATCCCCACAAGATGAGGACCCAAACACATTCTGTTTGGTCCACGGGAAGCGAGTTGAGCGTTGGATCCTGCAGCAGCAGTTGTGTTGGAGAGCCCTGGCCACTTGGTGCGTGTGGATTTCCTGCTCAAAGGGGCCCAGAGATAAACCCCCGGTTTTGAGCCACCTTGAACTGCAGGATACAAATTCTTGTGCCATGGCCGTCACAGCTTACATCCCTGACCACTGGGGCAGGGCTGCACTGGGCTCCCTGTGCCAAAGCCAGGCAGAATCAGCCCTGTCCCCCCTTCCATTCACGGCCGATGTGGCAGCCCAGCTCCCAGCAGCAGCATGTCCTGCCAGCCTGGGTTATCCCAGCAGCACCGCTGTAGGCAGCTGAAGCCCTGCCCTGCCTTGCTGCAGCTGTCAAATGGCTACTGGGCAGTAGCTGCTCACTGCCCCCTGAGCATCTTGGCAGCCAGGGGAAAGGTATTTTGCAGTTGAGCAAACCAAGCTCCTGGGCACATTCCAGCACACTTGGTAATCAGGTGGGGAATGTGTTGTGCCAGGCTCGAAAGTGCTCACTAAGGAAAGCTACAGAGTTTATTTAGTATTTCTTTCCTGTAATGAGCAAAAGGAAATTGTGCTGTTGTTGTGAGATCAGTAGTAGAAACTCACAGAAGATAATGTTTAGCATCAGCTCACCACCCACTTTGGTGCAGCCTCCATTCCAGCACAGATCTGTAGCATTGCTGCAGGAGCCTGATCTCACCCTTCTGGTCACCCAGACATGGTCCGGCACAGACACAACCCAGCTGTCCCTGGCACACCTCCCCGTGCTTCATGCTGGCAGCCCCAGACAGGGCCCACCCTGCTCAGGCTGGACAGGGTCTCCCATGCTGGTGCAGTGCTGCCTCTGCAGGGCTCCCTCATGCCGGGGGAGTTTGGGTCCTGTTCAGCTTGGTTGGCTTCTGTGTTCCTTGAACATCCTGTGCTGTTGTTGTGGGAGGTAAGGCTGATCCTGTAAGAGCTCATGCAGCTAGTGCCAGCTGCCAGATGCTGCATTGCTGCCTTGTGTTGCAAATGGCATCTCTGTGGTGCACCCTGGTGTGGTCCTAGGGGCAGAAATCACCCATGCAGGGAGGGGGAAGGTGTCTCAGGGGTCCACTGGCCTCAATGCCACCCCTTGAGGCTGTGAGGGTTCAGGTAAGGGCCCCGTATGGCAGCTGCTCTCAGGTTCACCTGCAACTGAGCATGAGAGGCTCCAGACAGGGCTCTCACTCTTCTTTTCAGAGCCTGTGCTGTCCCTCTGCATCTCAGGGTCTTCTGCAGCCTGGGCAGGCAGGGCCCAGGGCAACAGGAAATCCTGGTTTGCTGAGCACAGCAATTGCACAATGCCTGCCGGGCTGGGAGGTTGGCTGGGCTCCTGCTGGCCACCAGCATTGCCAGCCTCTGCTCGGCCCAGGGCACCACGCTGAGGCACTCTGCTCTGTAATGGCCCTGGAAGAGGCTGTCTGCACCCCAGGAGCTGGTGCAGGAGAAGATCCACGGAGGAACTGACCCAGGCAAAGAAGTCCAGATCAGCACGGGGGCTTTGTCTGCCCTTGGCCAGGGGATACCAAGGCACTGGCATGGCTGGGCGGTGGGTGCAGGCGTAGCACCAGCTGCCCCAATGCTGTACAGCCCATCACCTCAGCATGCCCATGGCCAGGCAGGTCAAAGTCTGTGTCTCCACAGAATAGCATTGCTGCTGTGCACCTTGTGCCATCTGCCAGTGTACCCTCTCCATGCTGATGAGCAGGGTGGTATGTCCTGGCATTGATCCAGGGCTGCCCAGCATGGGAGCTGCAGTTTGGAATTTGCTGGCATAGCCAGGACCATGTGTCCGGCTTTGCTTGTCAGTGGTGTCCCCCTGAGCACCGCACCAAATTGCATCACTGTGATGAGTGGTCTCCAAGCTGCCCCAAATCTTGGTGGTCAGGATGTGAAGGCGGATGGTTCAGGTGAAGATCTGCCATGCTGTGGTTTCTGAGTGGCTGCTTGAAGGTCCCTGAGATAAAAGGAAGTTTGCAATGGCTGGATTCCTGGGTCTGTTATTCCCAACACAAATGTGAAGAAAACTCTGCTAGGGAATGAGTCTGCCCATGGGATATATGAGCTTCCTGACACTTTCTTTCCTCAGAGTTTTTAAGTCAAAACTCTTCTGGCCTCTGCCATTCATCTGTTTGGAAAAATTATGTTCAAATGCTAATCCCAGGTCCAAACAGGGACAGACAGTGGATTCCTATTCTGCCTTTAGAGGAAAACCCCAACTTTCACAATTATCAGAAGCAGAGAGACTTTGAGGAAACAGCTTTAAGGACTTTCCAGATCTTTGCTGTGGTTAATTGCCTTTCCTCTACAGTTTATTTTATTTCTCATTTCCTTTGAGCTGAGGTCACACATTTCCTCTTCGTTAGTGACTCTGCAGTCATGCTGCAGTTGCTCTCATTGGTGTCCTGTTCTTGAGAGCTGCCTGCGTGGGCACCTTTCAGACCCTTGTCAAAGAATATAACAATTGGAAGAGGACCAAGCACCTTCAGTAAGACATATATATCTTCTCTACTGAAGCTGAAGATGGACATACTGCACTGAATCCCTTTGCCTGTGGTAAGCACAAAATAGACTTTATTGGTACTGCTGAAAAATGCTTTTGCTGATGCCATAGCTTGTGTTAGTGTGGTCTTTGCACCTTGTAGCTGTAAATCCTTATTGGGCGAGCATGGCCCGTTGGAAAGACTGGGACCAGCAAAGTATTTGTCCCAGCCACACTCTGCTGTGCATCTGGTTACTTTCATCTCTAGTTTTGCATACAGTGGAGTTGACAATATAAAGCACTTGGGATTATTGGTTGAGGTACTAGTGTACTCGGTAGTGGCTTGAGCTACAGATGCCAAGGATTTTGGTAATGCAGTGCAGTCTGCTGCTGCAGTGAACGGGATCCACATCTGTCAGCCTACAACCCAACTGCCACTCTTTTTTTCTCTTCTGCTGGCATGGAGAAAATTTCATAGAATAATAGAGTCACAGAATGGTTTGGCTTGGAAGAGACCTTAAAGACCATCTAAATACACCCTCACTGCCATGGGCAGGGAACCTCCACTAGAATGGGTTGCCCAAACCCCATCCGACCTAGCCTTGAACATTTCCAGGGATGGGGCATCCACAAATTCTCTGGGCAACCTGTTCCAGTGCCTCACCATCCTCATTGTGAAGAATTTCATCCTTATATCTAATCTAAATCTGCTCTCTTTCAATTTAAAGTTTACATGTTTTATGCAAAGGGGAACCACTTCAATGGGAGAGAATGAGTGAGATTCCCTGTATAGTACTCCAGAATTTAGGTGCTGAGGACATCTCATGAAAATGTGAACTCAGGTTCCTCAGGCTGCAGAGTAAAGTTGGTATTGAGTAAATTTAGAGGGGAAGGGTGCCATGCTCTCTTCTAGTTGTACGTTGTAGAATACCTGGCTTGACATGCAAGAAAGGAAAAATAACTCACGATTTTTCTCCTTGCCCTTCCTGATCTTCTGTTGCTGAGCCTGTTAGTGTATGGTGCGGAATGTGCCTTTGATAAGTTCCCATGTCCCCTCCCCACCACTTGCCTACCCTCGGCCTGCTGGCTGTGGGGGCTGGAGGCAGCCCCGATGCTGTGCCTGCAATAGGCACAACACTGGTGCTGTATCAGCGCTGTTCTGGCTACCTGGGATGCTGTGGGGAAAGGAAACTCCGTCCCAGGCAGACCCAGGACAAGTGGTCAGGCAGTTGGACTCTATGATCTTTGTAAGTCCCTTCCAACCAAGCTGTTCTCTCTATTCTATTTCCTGAAGGACTGTGGCATTGACACTGCACAATCTACTACTGTCAAGACAGATGAGCTCTACCAAGTCTTGCCAGTGCTGTATAAGCATTGTCATCTCCAGTCACCCATCCTGCACCTTTGCCAGAGGTTTCCAGCAGACTTAACAATGTAGAGCATGTTCTTGCTTTCATTTCTACTAACCAAAGTGCAGCCCCTTAGCTCAAACCTATCCTCAGGTACACAGCTTTGCCATGGAAGGGGACACGCAGGTTTGTGTCTGCTAAATCTGGCAGCTGATGGGCAGGCCTGGGAAGACCAGCAGTGAAGTCCTCCAGAGCCCCTGTGTGCAGCACCAGAAATGGCAGGGTAGAGGGACTTCCCTGAAGCAGAGTCCAAAGGAACATTTCTGAGTAACAGTGATGTCTCGGTATTGGATGTGAGCACTTATCTCCTCATGATTTCTGTGAGGGGAATACATCACCTTTTCTTTTATCCAACTTTGGGTATATTCAGGTTTAGTGCTACAGTGATAGAGCATCTTTCATTCCAAAGATTCCAGTCCCAAAAAACAGAACTGTTTGCTGTAGTTGGCAGCTACTTAGAACTGGGGGTTTAGGAGGCAGATTTGAAAGAACCGTAAGGTCTCTAATGATTATAGGTAATTAGGGCTTGATTTTCTTTCTTATTCTAACATCAGAATAGTGTATAAAATACAAAGGCCCCACCAGTCTCTCTTCATCCCTTCCCTTAAGTGTCTGTATATGCTAGGTGTGCCTCTGAGCTGAGAGATGCAAACCTTTCTGACTTGCTTATGTCTTTACCAGGGATGGTGCCTCAGTGAGTGGAAGAGCTGTGTCTAACAGATGTTATTTAAGGCTGTGTTGTTATTATCACCACTCTTCATCCACAAATGAAGGGGTGGAAATGGAGCCATGACTAGTAGGATTTGCTTTGGGTCCTGCACGAATCAAAGTCAGAACAGAAAACAGCACAAGCCCTGTTTAAAAACAAGTTCTGTGTAAAAACAAGCCCTGTGTAAAGCCCTGTGTAAAAACAAGTTCTGGGACCTCTCCACAGGGCAACAGGGTCTGAGACGTTGTTCTCCTCTGGGAGGTGCCAGACCTCTGCAGCCAGACCCCGAGGGCATCCTAACTGCCTGGCTACCACCTCCTGGATCAGGTACTACCTTTTAGAGATCAGGGGGTTCTCACCAGAGATGAAGGTGAAAGAGGACAGATGCATGCGTCACCTGGCCAGCTACTAGTACTGCCACAGTTACTTGTTAATTCCCAGGCTTTGGAGTCTCTTCATATGGAAGATGGTTGAAGGACTGAGTTTAGACACTCAAACCCTGGTGCTGTCAATCAGCAAGCAGCAATGGGAAGGTCCAAACACAAGTTGTAGACATCTGTAGTTGTCATGTCCTTAGAGCACCCGTGAGGAGTAAGGAGGGACAGGCGTGGGAAGGTGACTACCACCTTCCTCTCCTAACAGCTGTGAAGAAGTACAAAGGTATTTGCAGAGTTTTCTGAGGAAAGAGCGTGTTCTTGAGGTAGAGATGACTTCCCTATTTGCAGAGGAAAATTGCAAATGCGTAAATGAGGAACCACTGGCACATGGGCACAAAAGTGACTCAACTCAGAGAGGGTGATTTGGGGATTCATGTCTCTGCTGAGAAAGTTTTGAGGCAGGATGGTGCTTTATGAGGAGGCAGCGGTCTTTGGGGTAAAAAGCTTGCTGTCAGTGGCACTGGCAGAGCCAAGACAAGCACATTGCACTGTGCAGCACTTGGCATTACCACCGTAACTTGCACAAGAAATTTAGGCATCACGACCAGTGGTAAAGTGTACTCTTTCTCAAGGTAAATCACCATGTTCTACATTTTACAAACCTTTTGACTCAAATTAGTTACAAACCCAGCAAGTGTGATGTGAATGAGCAACCTCATACCCTTGCTGGTGGTTCTCAAACTGCTTTCCCTGCTCTAGTCAGTTATCTTCCCGTGACTTTCAGAGGGAGCAAAAAAACAGCAGATCTGCAGGGCTGTGTCAAGAAGAGGTGAGTGCCTGTCCAGTGCCACACAGGTCGTTGGTGCCAGAGCCAAGAACAGGAATGTACATCCTCTGGATAGTGAAAGAAGCAGGTTAAAGTATGTAAGGGATTAGACTGAATCCAACACAAATGTGGGACAAGAACACAGACAGTATTGATGATGCAGGAATTTGATGTCAAAACTGTAGGTAAAATCTGAAGAAATACTAACTGAGGTGCGGGCTACTAATATTAAAATCCCGAAAGTGTCTCATTAGAGACTGTGTTTGTCAGTAGCTTCAATGACATAAGAAAGTACAGAATCGCTGTTGCTGACAATTGCATTTGTTGCAGAAATGGTAGGAAAAAAAAAAAAAAAAAAGAGAGAGAGGGAGAGATTGGTTTGATGACAACCTGAATTCAAAATGATGGTACAATAGACAACAACCAGGCTTTTAAGAAAGAGAGCTGTAGCTAAGAAACAAGAATGTACAACAAAACACCACCCTTTAGAGCTAGAGACTCATCTTTCACGTCATTTACTCAGGAGAAACACTGAGAGCTCTGGCAGCCTATGAAGTCAACATTTGACCCTGCCATGACTGTAACTAAGAAAACAAATTTTTTGCAAGTGTAAGCAGAAAACACGTAAAAGCCAACTCTGGAAACATGGCACTAGTGAGATATTTTTACTAGATATTGCTTCAGTTCTGGAATTTCTAGGTTAAAATAAATATAGGCAAGTTAGGAAGCATAAAGAACCACAGGAAAAATAAGACAAATGGAAAACCTGCTTGCTTATAGCAAAAGATTTAGAAGCTCAGTCTACTTAGCTGGGAGCAGAGTGATTTTATCTGTTATAAAAATCTTAATACAGAAAACTCTTTTGAAATTAGTGATCTGAGATCTGCAGTGCAGCAAAAAAACACTGGATGAAGTCACAGAGGGTAGAATGGCATGGAAACAGGATAGAAGACAGGAGCAAATCGACAGGGCAGGTACCTGCGGCTTGAACCAGGGCACGGGGCAAAACTCCTGTGGTCACAGGCAGCTCAAAATGAAAGGTGGGTTTTGGCTTAGCAATGGCACTGTACCAATCAGGTCATTTTATGCTTTATATTTTTAGGTAAGAAGAAAAGGTAGAGCACGAAATTCTGCATCAGACGTGTCCACTCATCAGCACAATGTCTGGAGAGGGTAAAGGTGGTGCTGAAGGTAGTGCACCCCCAATAGACTCTCAATTTCGCTATGGCCTCTTCACTGTTTTCTACAGCATCATTTTCATTCTGGGCTTTGTTGCCAACTGCTACGTGCTCTGGATTTTCAGACGTATTTATCACACCAAGAAACTCAATGAAATCAAGATATTCATGCTGAACCTGACAATAGCTGACCTGCTCTTCCTGATTACAATGCCACTGTGGATTATTTACTATCACCACAATGGAGACTGGTTCATGCACAAGTTTCTCTGTAATGTAGCTGGCTGCTTATTTTTCGTTAACACCTACGCTTCTGTTGCCTTTCTGATGGTCATCACATACAACCGCTACCAAGCCGTCACTAATCCCATTAGAGCTGCTCAGTTTACCACTCGGAGAAGGGGTATCTTTTTATCAGCAGCTATCTGGATCATAACAGTGGGCAGCTCTTTGTATTATGCTTTTGATGATAATACTAATGTGGAGAAAATGGACTCGAAGAATTACACGCGTTGCTTTGAGCGCTATGATTCTACTAGCAATGTTACACCTGTTCTTGCCATTCATGTCATCATCTGCATCCTCTTCTGTATAATTTTTTTATTTATCCTAGCTTGGAACATTGTCATTATCAGGACCCTCTTCTCTAAATCAGGGCAGCAGCGGAAGAGTGCTCATGTCAAGCAAAGGGCACTCTGGATGGTTTGCACAGTGCTAGTGGTGTTCATCATAAGCTTTGTACCTCATCACATTGTGGACCTGCCCTGGACACTGACTGTTCTGGAGCAATGGCAGAAGGAGAACCGTCATTTGCGCCAGCAACTCAATGATGCTCACCAAGTGACTTTGTGCCTCTTGAGTATGAACTGTGTGTTGGACCCAGTCATCTACTGCTTCCTCACCAAGAAGTTCCAGAAGCATGTTTCAGAAAACCTGAAAAACATGAAAGGGAGTCGAAAGTGTTCCAGGCAAACCACAGACACAGTGATTGAGAGCACCATTCACCAAGAGGATGCCATTAGGATTTAGGTCAGATGGGTTCTAATTGCTGAGACTGGGAAGTGTGAATCAGTCGTTCATCTTTTCTCAAGAGAAGGCACTGAGGGACACAACAGAGGACTAGGATATTATATTTCCTTTATCCCTTAGATAGAAGAATGAATGCTCATTTGTGAAAGGACAAGAGGCAGTGGGCACAAACTGGAACACAGGAGGATCCTCCTGAACATCAAGAAGCATTTCTGTGCTGTGTGGGTGATTGAGCACTGGAAAAGCCTGCCCAGTGAGGCTGTGGAATCTCCCTCCTCGGAGATGTTCAGAAGCTGTTTGGACTTGGTCCTGGGCACCCTGCTCTAGGTGTCCCTGCTTGAGCAGGGGGTTGGACCAAATAGACCCAGAGGTCGCTGCCAACCTCAACCATTCTCTGATTCCTTCTATCACATGCATCTAGCAGAACTGGAGCCTGTAATAATATGTGAGAAAAGCACTTTCTGTCTGAGTTGAGGGCACTGACAACAGCTCAGGCAATCTGCCTGAAAAAAACACATCAAGTGTCTGCAGTGAGCAGCTAGAAGTAAAGTACATTGAAATTATCCATTGTGTCAGCCCAGGCAGCACCATCCCTTGTCCTTTGCCCACCCAGCTCCGAAGAAGTGTCCAGTATCTGAGCTGTTAAGAGGTTTCTGAAAGACCTGGAGGAACACACTGAGCTGCTAACATAATCGAGTAACTTTTCTGAGCAGCTTGCATGGTTCTGTAAAGAGTATGAGCCAAAGAAGCTCCTGAGTGGCTAGAAGGGACATAGTCCAAGGAGTTCCTCACAATGCCATCAAAGAAGAGAGATGTACCTATACTCACATGGTCTGTCAGGGTCCATAATTCACAGATGCCTAGGAGCACCTATTATGAACTTTTTTTTTTTTTTTTTCTCTCTCTCAGCTTTTGAATTAAGACATGTAACTGGACAAAGGCGAGAAAAGGAAGAGAAATTGGCAGTGCCTCAGCCCCCATCCCAAATCAGCATTATGTCCAAGGGGGACTGTTGTCTGCCCTGGCTTCTTTAACAATTGCAGAATGGGCAAATAAGTGGCCTCTTGCACAAAGTTTGGTATTTTTGGGCTGATTGCATGTGTTTGTGGAGATCCACTCTCACTTTGGAGGCTCCAGTTAACAGAAGACTGTTGTCAGCACGGGCATTACTGTGAGAAGAAAAAAAGGTTAAAACTCTTCTGTATTTTTATTCTTATTTATTTAAACTTAGGATTCTAAAAAGCAGCTGTGCATTATTTCCTTCCCCCAGCCTTTTTATTTCCACAATGAAGAAATGAAGCTGACTGGTTCCTAAAGCAAAGTGGTTTTCTAGTGTTGCTGAGTTCTGTTATAAATCACGAGACAATTGAGGTTCCTGTTTCTGACCCAAATTGCTCAATCCAGCACAGGAAATTGGGCAGGGCAGGGCAGGGAAGCTACTTGTTTTTTTACAACATTTTGGTTCCTCAAACTACATAGGAGACTGGCTGATGACAGGAAAAGTACATCTGACATTGTGATACTTGTTATTTACGTGCATTCACAGCAGTCTTCCTACACCCAACAGTAACAAGAAGTTGAAAGACAAGCTCAAGTTTTTCCAAAGACAGGACCAACATTAGCATCAGACTTGCCTATATCCAGTTGAGACGGGTCCTTCAGATCTATCTCCTGCAGATCCTTAAGAAGCTTTTATGTTTATGCATGTGAATGAGCAAAAGAAAAAGACACTTTTTCTGATGCCATCTCCTGCGCTCCAGGCCCCACACAAGGCAAATAACTGAATCTGATCCTAAACTGAATGTATTCGCCTCCTGGTCCTGGACTCTGCTCCAGTAGTGGCTACCCATAAAGAACACCTGCTGGCATCTCTTAGCAGAGACTTTTCCCTGACCACGTCCCTCAGAAATGCTCAAAGCTTAGCCCTGTTTCCAGTAGTCACTCATAGTGCAAGGGTGGCGATCTATCATCTAAAAGCCTAAATCCTGCTTGCTGGAGGAATATACTTATGCATTTTAGCCCTCCTGGGATGCCACAGTCTGCCTGAGACGCTCTTGCAGCTGTCAGACAGGCTGGGACTGTTCCCTTTTCCCCTCACCACCTGATGTGATAGCAGAGCTCAAATGCTTCACAGCCACTAAAGCACTTAACAGCTGAGCTTGGTAACTCTTAGAAGAAATGGGAAGGCATTATTCTATGTGGTGATGTGGTCTATCAATTCCTAGAAAGCTTACAGCAGAGCTTACAGTGTAGGTTACTTACTGTTTTTAAATATGCTTTGCTCACAGAAGGCAACCGTAAGGCAAGTGTGACTTCAGAGAAAAACTTGCTTCTGAGGAAAGGGGAAAATGGAGAAAGAACTCTGAGGACACTTCAGAAGGATATGTTGCAATCATTAAGTCAGTAAAAATGCATTTTTAAAAAGTCTGAGTTTCTACTTTTGTTCCTGAAATTACTTTGTTTTACTGCAGTGTCGCATTATAGTGCTTTAATTTGCAATAAAATTGATTCTCAAAAATTCATCTAAAGTATTTCTTCCAAGGGTTTTGGCCTTTAAGATCCTGTCTTCTCATCTTTCTGTTTTACCCTTACGGGAACAGCCTCAGTATCTGTAGACAAAGCTTGTTTGACAGCCTATTTGTGTTCCCTTCGATTTTTTTTTTTCCTTCTAATCACCATGTGAACTCTTGAGAACGGTGAAAATTAAAACCTCAGCAAGTTTTGACCTACTAAAAGGGAAGAGAAAAAGTAATTTCACAGGGGAAGCAACTTCTGAAAAAAGGTTTCTGCTCTCAGACAAAACAACAACAAAAATAAAACACCAAACTCTCTCGCTGCTCTGACGCTCAGGCTGAAAAGCGACGGGCTGTTTTATAACTAATAACACCCGCAGCAGTGAAACACCGAACGAGAAGCACGGCACCGCAGCGGGTGGCTCCGGGCTGCCGCCCCCAGCCCACGCGGCCCTGGGAACCCTGCCGGGACGCAGCACCGAGCGGCGGGGCCCCGGGGCTCCTCTGGGCACGGCGAGGCCGACACCGCCGCCTCCGCCCCATCCGCCCGACGGAGCCCCTAGCGAGGAGCCCACGCCCAGCCCCGGGCCAGCCCCGCCCCTTCCTGAGGCTCCTCGGGGCCGCGGCGCCACTTCCGCGGCCGAGCGCGCTCTGGTTCCGGGTCGGGCCGCCGCTGGTGGGGGTGAGGCGCTGCGGGGTCCGCCGCTGCCATGTCGGATGCAGGACGCGCTCCCGGGCCCGGCCGCGGAGCCGCCTCTCGGTAAGAGTCCGCCGAGGGGGGCCTGGCCGCGCGCTGCTCTTCCTCTCCGCGGGCCCCCGGCGCCGTCCTGGCCCTTCCGGGCCCCGCAGGCTGCAGCTCGGGGGCGCGTGGGGGCCGCGTGCCGCCCTCCCCCGCCGTAACGGAGGCCAATGGCGGAGCGCGGCCGGGACGGAGCCCAGGACTCAGCGCCCGACCGCCGCTGCCCTTCGCGGCACGGCGGGGCCCGGTGCTCCCGGCGGCGCCTGGAAGCAGCTGAGAGCTGCAGGAAGCTGCTCGGTGACTCCCTCGGGGAGAGGGGAGCGGCTTCCGTGGGGTCACCGGGGGAGTAAGGACTTGCTGCGGGCAACTCGGGACGCACCTGGGCCTCGGTTGGTTGTTCGTAGGACCACGAGTGGTGGGTAGCTCCGGCTCAGTCTTGCGCAGGCTGCGTTGGCTTTGCAAGGAGGCAGCTAATGGAACGCGTCAGTTGGAAAGACCTACAATGATCACCTGGTCCAACTGCCTGACCTCTTCAGGGCTAGCCAAAAGTTAAAGCTGAATGTTGCCAGGCATGGGGCACCAACCATCTCACAAGGAAGCCCATTCCAGTGTTTGACCACCCTCACAGTAAAGAAGTTTTTTCCCATGCCCAGTCTGAACATTTCTCAGCGCAGCTCTGTGCCATCCCTGTGCATCCTGTGATCAGGTACTAGGGAGAAGAGATCGGCACCTCCTTCTGTGCTCCCCCTCCTCAGGGAGCTGCAGAAAGCAAGGAGGTCACCTCTTGGCCTCCTTTTCTCCAGACTACACAAACCATGTGTCCTCAGCCTCTCCTCATAGGGCATGCCTTCCAGCTCTTGCACCCTCCTCTGGATGCATTTGAATATCTTAACATCCATAAATGTATCTGTACATCTTAGTCTGGATTAATTGTTGTTTGCGCTGGAGCTTGTGCAGATATGTCCAAGGCGATGTGTTTGAGGTTGGTAGTACCATGACAAGCTGGGCTTCATAGCTGTGTTGGACCCAGATCAGCTCTGCTGGACATTCCTGGTTCTGGGAATGCTCTGTAGAGTTGCTGAAGCTTTGTGTGGAGCCAGGTCAGGCACAGCATGCCTTGTTGGTTTGGTCTCTGCAGCGCGTGGTGTGGCTGAATTGTTTCCAGACTAGAGCTAGTCCTTAATGCAGCGTAACTGTAGTAAATCAGATGGATCATCAGACAGATTATGTTGTGGTGGACCTCTATTACTGTATGGAGCTACCTCTGCTTCTGTACCTGTTACGCACTTAATCCATACTCTGGTAATTTCTGACTAGCAATTAAAAGTCAACTGTATTAGCTGTCAGGAGAAGATTTTTACAACTGTCACCTGCCTCTGTTGTTTGTTTTTCCTCACTTCTGCTTCTTCCTGATCATCTTAAATTCAAGATAGCAAATAAGATAGGCTTTTGTTTAGAATCATGACAATTCACATACCTCAAGTCACTGTTTTTGTAATTAGCTTCTTTTAAAAATGCATAAAGACTGTAGTTTTCTGAATCTACAAAACTAATGACTTGTCAAAATGTAACTATCAAGTTAGCTTTTTTTTAAAAAAAAATCACCCCGTGGTATATTACTTCTTAGTTGTGCAGTTCCGCAATCCAGTTTTTACCACACAACCAACATTACACAGCTACATTCCCACTTCTAACCATTTACAGGGTGGATGTGGTTAAGGTCTAGCGGTTCACAAACCATTAGAACTACTGCACAGTGTCCTTCTGCGGCTTTTACCTCTATCTCAGCTCTTCCATGCAACAGCAGCAGCAGTTCTGGCCTGCTGGTTGCTGTGTGTTTTTTGTGTGACAAATGGGATTGCAGAATTGTCACTTCCCCATCACAAATGTGCGTGACTTGTGGTAATTCCCAAGTAATTGCTGACTTCTGAAGGATTTATAGCTTCTTAAAACATTACACTATAAACATTGAGATGTTGAATGAGTTTTGATTTGAATATGTCATATAGGTTATTAAAAGGGTTTCCGTGTTTTGCATTAACAGGTTTTGAAGTACCTGTACAGCAAGTTAAGCATGCTGTGTCCTGTCTTTTGCGTACTGAAGGTTATATATGGTTACACATAAAGCTGGATAAAACATACTGATTTTTTGTAATTGAATGAAAAACCTGACAAGTAGTGCATTCTCATACATAAGTCACATAATGCATAAAGCTTCAAGATTTACAGCAGATGTTATCTAAGGGTGGACATGAGTAACAGCATGTCACTATAGGCTCTTCAGTGTATGGTGTTCTTTTGATCTACACGACAGCAGTCGCTGCTGTTCTGTCTTTCCCAGGATGTCACCGGACAGTTCTTAATTGGGTTATATAACTAACAAACCAGACTTGTATTTAGAAAAACAGCCTACTATTGTGATGAATCTGATTGGGATTTTTCTTCATCTCTTAGATAAACTATTGGAATTAAGAATATGGCTTGTCTAATTTCAGGGGCAATTGAATGGTTCTTCAGTTCTGCAGAAGATGGGTTTCTCCTCTTGAGAGATCTCCATGTCTAGCGATCTCTTCTCACATCCCAAGAGCTTCCTTTGAGACTTGAAGTTTGTGTTGCTTCAATTTAAACACTGATAGTCCTGTTTCTCTGAAAGTCATCAACTGGAATGTAACATAAAGTATACGACAACTTTAAACCTCGGGTGATGTTTTTTTCTGTAAATATCATACTATCATGTGTAATTCAATTTTTTTAAATTTTACAAAATAGTCTCATACTAACGTCTTTTCCATGATGATTGTTTTGTGTTTTGCACTATTATATTTGACAGAGCTTAACAAATTCTTCCTTAATTAAGACTGATTTAAGATGAGCAGGGAAGAGGAATGCATATGCAGTATTTAGTACCTGTATCATTTGAAAAAGCAGATGATTAATCACTCTTCAGAGCAGAGCGGTGACAGCTCTTTTCAAAACTCTTTTTAAGAGGGAAGGTTTAGATTAGACATGAAGTAGAAATTCTTTACTCTGAGAGCGGTGAGGCCCTGACTGGCCCAGGCTGCCCAGAGGAGCTGTGGGTGCCCCGTCCCTGGCAGTGCCCAAGGCCAGGCTGGATGGGGCTGGGGGCACCTGGGCTGGGGGGGGGGGGCCCTGCCTGTGGCAGGGGGATGTAATTGGATGGTCTTTAAGGTCCCTTCCAACCCAAAGCATTCTGTGATGATTCTATGAAAACCACGTGGAAGTATTCTGAATAAGCTTTATCATGGGTTTGCTGAAAAAAATAATCTCCACTCTTCTTTCCTGGTAAAGGCATAGCTGTTCTCTTTTACCTATGGGGGAAAATACCATCACAGAAAAACAACTCTGTGGTTTCCAGGTTTTGAAACCTTATGTAGAAGTCTGGTCCCATTTGCACTGTTTCATGTTTTGTTCAGTACCATTGTAAGAGTTCTTGACATTTCAGAAACCATTGCCTTGTTTTTTATTTGTTTTAAACCTCTATTTTCCATCAATCCAGAATTTTTGGGGTACAGGGAGGGGAGTTTGCCTTTCCAGAAGATAAAGGGACTCAAAGATAATACAAACTATTTCTTTGTTACTTTGTTTGGTATTCTGGAGAACTGTATGGACACAAACGTTTTATTCTTTTTCTACTGTATGATTTTTTCTCCTATCCAGTAGTTATCTGTCATGCCAGGCCTGCTGCTAGGTTGTCAATCTGTGTATGAGGAAAAAAAAATAATTCTTCTTGCTTTAAAAAAAAAAAAAAAAAAAAAAAAAACATGTTACAAAGCACTTACTCTTACCTGACCTGAAGGAAGCCAAAATGTCACCATAAGTCAATGATACCACTACTCCTAGCATTTTAAAATAAGATGGCAAATGTTGCTTGACAGTTCTTTGAATTATTAAACTGTATTGCAGCATTCAAGGACTCTGCTGCTGTGCCCAGCAGAGCCCTCGAGGTCCCTTGTGTTGCCCTTCAGATATGGTTTAAATTCATTTTCCCTGGATGAATTTAAAGTAATTAGGAAAAGCAGAAAATTGCTTTTTCCTAGATGAATGTAAGGTAATCTAAACCTTACCTACATCAGGTTGAACTCAGAACAGGCTTGGAGAGGAGGACCTGATGATGGTGATGGTTCACTGAAGTAATTACACAGCGTAAAATGGCAGCCAAAAAAAGAAACAAACTTCAGCCATGTTAGCTGTTGTTAGGAAGAGCATTGCAAGCAACAGAGAGACATAATTACACTGCTTTGTAAAGCTGTGGAGGCACCCACATATTGCATGCTGTACATAGTTCAGATCTCTGTGTCTTGGGAGCAGAGGAGGGCAGGGATCACAGGGAATGCAGTGGCTGCCTGTCCTGGTTTCAGTTAGGACAGTTATTTTTCCTCCTAGTTATCAGCACTCTTCTCATCCTAATCCAAAACATAGCACCGTACCAGCTACTAGGAGGAAAAATAACTGAAACCAGGACACTGCCATATGGAGAGAGGCTGCAGACTGGGACTCTGGCTTCGAGGGTGGATGTAATCAATGTGTACAAAATCCTGAAGGCAGTGGATGTGCACCCAGCCCTGCCATACGAGAACTGGAGCCACTCAGAAACTAGTTTTGGAGATTGGCATAAAATGGAGAGGTTCTTTATGTGGCGGGTGTGAGCTGCCCCCAGACGCTGCAGCGGCTGCTGACAGCAGCAGGTTCAGAGAGGGGCCGAACAAATCTATGGGAGTCGGGTCTGCGTGGGTGCTAGGGGATGAGGCTGGAGGATGGGGCCAGATGTTGTTCAGCCTGGAGAAGAGGCGGCTATGAGGCGACCTTATCGCTCTCTGCAGGTACTGTAAAGGAGGCTGTAGCGAGGTGGGGGTCGGTCTGTTCTCCCACGTGCCTGGTGACAGGACGAGGGGGATACGGGCTAAAGTTGCGCCAGGGGAGGTTTAGGTTGGATATTAGAAAGAGCTTATTTACCCAAAGGGTTGTCAGGCATTGGGATGGGCTGCCCAGGGAAGTGGTTGGGTCACCATCCCTGGAGGTCTTTAAAAGACGTTTAGATGTAGAGCTTAGGGATATGGTTTAGTGGAGGACTGTTAGCGTTAGGTCAGGGGTTGGACTCGGTGATCTTGGAGGTCTCTTCCAGCCTAGACAATTCTGTGTGATTGTGTGATTTTGTGTCCCCCTGCAGACCAACCATCGTGTCTGCTGGAGAGGGGCATGAGAGGCCTGCAGGGTGGCCAGGCTTGCACGCGCACTCCTGCGGGTGGCATCTGCTGTTGGAGGCTGCGCCCCTCGGGGCGAGGTGGGCCGTTGGTCTGGCCAGGGGGGCGCTTCAGTGCTCCCACCTGCCTCTGCCAGCAGGGCTGGTGCCCTGTGGAGCAAATGGTGTAAAAAGGATGCTTAATTAGAAGCAGTGGTTGTTACCGAGCAGCCGAGTTTTGAACACAGTCATTTAAACTGTTTTTTTCCAAGTAAAAAATCTCAAATATCCAGTACTTTATTCTTTCTTTAATTTTTTTGAGCAGGTTACTCTAGCAACTGTTGTTGCTAAGACACAAATAGCTACAGATGTCTGCAGAACTGATTGCACAGTGATAAATACCATGGCTGCCTCTAATGCAAAATAACAAGAGAAATAAGTAATTTTACTATAGTTACAACCTTTTTAACAAAATAATGGTGAAAGTTGAGTGTTGAAACTGTTTCTATCTAGCAGAACTATAGCTTAATTTCCTAGTACTGTGTGGTAGTAGCTATATGAATTTTTGGTATCTGCACAAAATCTCTTGTTGAAAATCAAGTTTAGAGTTTCATAATGTAAATAATACCTTTTTTGTGGCTTTAATATGATGCAGGCTTTTTGTCTGACTGATAAAGGATTAAAAAGTTCAGTATTTTGTGGCTTCAGTAACTTTACAAATCTCTTCTAATGTGTTGAAAGCGGCATCTAGAACGGAATATGCTCTGTTGTCTGAAAGTTTGTTTTAAAAAGCTCTTAAGACAAGCATCGCTTTTATTTTTTCCAGAGCTGCACCTCCAGAAATTTGCAACCCAATTATTCTTTATCTAAAACACAAAACTGTTTTAGATAACCTCATTGTTATCTAAAAAAAAAAAAAGTTTTAATTTCCTCATGAATAGAGGAGCTAATTTACTTTTTTACTTTTCTTATGTGTATATAAATTATTGTACTTTGTTTTGTAACTAACAGGTTAATGGCACTTCTGCGTTCTTGTTCCGTGTGGGCTATGCAAATGTCAGATCTAACGAGAAGAAATCATCAACTTGTTTCTGGGCTCAGTGGGAGTTGTTTTTCTCAAAGATGAAATTGTTATTTCCAAATTTTCCTTTTGTGGAAACAGTTCATTTCCCCATTAAAGTTTTCCCTGTTATATTTCAAAATCCAATTTAACAGAATTGTGTAAGAACTGGGTAGCCAAGCTGCCTGTGTGTCATCGCTCAAGCGAACTGTACTGCAGACAGGCTTCATGTCAATAACACTTCAGGGGGTTAAAAATAACATGAAAATTCCTATTAATGAAATCCATTTTTAGCCTAAACAATGCCTATTTATGTTGCCACATTTAATTTCAGTATTTTTCTCAATTTTTATATCCTACACTTTTTTCTTCCCTTTTTAGTTTATGAAATTTTAATCAAACCATGAACCTTATGTCCTACGGATCTGTGTTTATGTGCTTGTCATGGCCAATCGCACCTTCAAAAATAAGGCGTATAATCTGCCTTCCCTATAACTCTTAGAGCGTTTTATTCTGAGTCTTCCCTGGTTAATACAGATGTGAAGAGAACATGGATAGAGAGCAGTAAACAGTCCAGCAGATCTCATGGCAAAGGTTTATTCTTTGGTATTCTTCACAATATTTTTGAAATATCTGTGTGTGTTTTTTGTGTATATCTGTGTGGGTGGGTGTGTGCATGGAGAATGAGGAATAGCTGAGTATATATCTTTGCTGTGAGATCCCCTGAATTGTTAAAGATAGGAAATCAGCAGGCTGGTGTGTAGCAGAGCTTTCATTCATTAAGTTTATTTATTTATTTATTTATTTATTTATTAATGACTACTCTCTGCTGTTACAAAAAGGAACACGTCAGAGAACTGTACTTAGGGTGAAGGTGGAATTAACAGACCGAAGCTTGAGTTACTGTATGGTGCCCTTAAGATGGATTTTAGCGAGAGTTTTTAAGGATTGTGCAGGAGAGCAAGACTGTTGCCTGAGGAGTTGACTGTTGATAATTTTGCTAAGTAGGATTTGGGGCTTTCACATTTTGAAGTTAGAAGTTTGAATTCTTTTTCCCTCTTCTTACATTTGTATTTTCAAATGCTGAAATAATGCACGTATTTTCATCTGCTTGGCAGTCGTCGGAAGACTGTCAGATACTGAACGTGTGGCCTTAATATGATATTTGTAAATTAACAAATGTGAAGATTCACAGTAATCCTTGTAGGTCTACGTGTGAAATCAAAGGATTTGGATTTTGTTCCTTAGTGGAGGAGGGCACCTAGATGGGCCTCTAGTTCTGCTCTTCTCTGTCTTTGCATGTCACTGGAACTGCATTAGTGTAGTGAATGCTGTGACTCGCTTTTCTTCTTGCTGTCTTTAAAGTTTTTTGAATTTGTATTCCAGCTTACCAGACGGACCATTTGACAGGCCAGGACATCTGTTTACTCATTCAATTTGTTTGCATTGTTGTAATGGTACAACATTGTAACACGTTATCTTCTTTTTGCCTGAAGGAAGAAAAAATGAAGCGTAGTACTCAAAATTGTTCAGTTCCTGACAGCTCCTTAAGGACCCATTATTTTACAAACCAACCCAGGAACCAAACTGATGCTGGCATTTCCTGTGATCTTTATTCAGGCTGTTTAAAAACAAAATGGGAAATTCTTCATAACTTTAGATGAACACCTGTTCTTGCCAGACCTTCCAAAGAGACCCCGTAAAAATGGGAAGAGGACCGTGTTTGCTTTCTTGGTGCAGACAGAAAGTTAGTTTGGCTGGTTTGGATTTCAAATTGAAAGTATTTTGGCAGTTTGGCTGATGAACTAGTATCACTGTTGGATATGAGGATGCTGGCATGTGGGGGAAGGATGAGGTTGTCAAGAAGCTTCCCATGGAACATGAAAGTTCTACCCAAACGCCAGCTCGTGCCCTGTGTGGGAGCTGGTGGCTAGCCTGTTTTGCCTGAAGATTAAAACTCAGGTGATGAACCTGCAGAATAAAAAACACTTAGTAGCTGTGCAGTGTATAGTAATGTTAGCATGTGTCTTCTCTCTTTTTCTTCCTTTTGTACTTAATAAAACTTTTTTTTTTTTTTAAAAAAAAAAAGTCCGGGGGGAGGTATTCACCCCATCCCACAGTGCCAGGTTCTGCTCCTCTGTCTAAGCGGGATGACACCCAGAGTAGCACGAAATAAAAGCGTGTAGCCAGGAGAAATCCTGCTCTGGTTGGGTGAGGGTTTGAATCACTTTGGCTGACCTCTGCGATCCTGTATGTGTGTAGTGTGGCAGAATGGGACAGATTGCCACGAAATGCTCTGCTGGAAAATAGAAGAAGCTTAGATTCCTCTTTTGCTTAATTCCTATACCCATTGCTCTCCGTGGTAAGCTTGCATAAATAAGGAATGGAAGTAACTGCATAGATCACATGATTACACGTAAACCTACAAAACATTTTATTTCAACTTTCTATTTAATAGCTTTAATTTCATTAGACCAACTAAAGTTTATTTATTTTTTTTCCTAAGGGACATAGTGGCTATTTTAAAGTAATATAAAACCATATTAAAGCAGCATTATTTCTAATCAGTATAATCACAGCTTGTTGGTTTTATCACAGTATCCTTGACTTTAATTATTTGCAGCTTGAGAGAACTGTTCATCAGCCGAAATTTTATATTGAAAGCCAAAATAGATGAGCTTGTAAAGAACAGAATTAAAAGAAGTAGCAGTCTAGCCTGATGCTAGTAGCAGGTAGCTTTTGCAAATTATATCTATAATATCTAGTTCTAAAAAAATATATCTATAATATCCAGTTCTAAAAAAAATTAATCAAGCTAGACTTTGCATTTGGGGATTTTTAAAACCAGGTCTGAGTGCAAGAAACTGTACATAGCTTGCCAGGGCTTTTAATAGGGATTTAGCAGCATAGCAATATTATACAGAGCGGAAGACAGACAACTAATCTGTGTAATTCTCTTGTCCATACCTATGCTTTAATGCCTTGTTTTGAAATTTATATAATATGTTTCAATAAATTGAGTGAGCAAGATAAAATAATGTGCAAAACACCTATCTGGGACATTTTACATTGTTGGTGTTCTGGGCAAGTTGGAATTAAACTAGGATCACTATTCAACAAGTCTCAATTAAATTTTAAAATGTTGTTTAAGTCAGATATTACCAAAAAATTTATTGGGGTAAATAATGAAAACCATACCCTGTAGGGGAAAAAATATTTTGCCAGTTTTCCAGAGTATAAGTCCCAACTCTTTCATTGTTCTGAATATTTTTCATCTCACTAAGCTATGTGATGCTTCGCGGCACACTCAGTTATCTTTTGTAGAGGCTTTTTCATTCATAAGCCTAGTGGCCCATGGAAGTATTCTGACCATGAGAAGCAACTTCTCAGACCTCCCCTCAGAAGCAATAAAATAAGAAAGAAAATACAGATGTAGACAGAAAAAGTGACCAAACCCAGCTGTTCCTAAAGCTGTTGATCACTCATTTATTCTTTTCAGAGGTTAGCAAGCAGTAGTAACCTGTGGGAAGTGGTGGTTTTGCATGGGAAGGGGAAGCAGAACTGCTGGCAGTCCCTGTTCCTCTACACAGCGATTACATTGTCACCGCTGGGCACAGGTGTCACTGCAACGATTTGGACTTTCTGTGGAACTAAAGATACTGAAGATCTGTTTTGGTATCTCTTCCGTTGTAGTTGCTTATGGTTTAAAAGAGTTAGAAACAGTGTGGTAAGCTTATCTAAAGCACAGGTGCCTCAAGTTTTATGTAAGTTAAAAATCTGAGATTTGAGATGCTGAAAAAAAATATCATTTGTCTGTCTTCAGTTTTTAAAAATCAACTTTGTTCAGGGAGAGCTGTTTGCCGGGTAAGGTAATAGCCCAAGGTAGTTCACGCTGAGCAGGTGCAAGATGCCAGGTTTGTTTTTGGAAACCCAAGCCCTGCGCCGTGCTGTTGGCGCTGACCCCGGCTTGGAGGCAGCTCGTAGCACCCGGAGCTGCTTGGGGTGGCAAGAGGGCAGCGTGCTGCCCCGAGTGGGGGGATTAGCCCTGCTGGAGGGTGCTGCCAGCGAAGCCAAGTGGCCACAACAGCTGCTCCCTGAATCCTCTTCCCCAGGGCGTCCGCGCTGAAAGTGCTGGCAGCCGTGTTCGGGAGCAGCAAGCAAGGCAGCTCCCTGCCCAGCCCTGTGCCTGCGGGTGCCAGCGGCAGCAGGGTGAGCTCCTGCTCTGCCTCGTGGCCGTGGCCAGCCTGAGTGGTTGTGGAGATGCTCTGCAGAAGCTGGCGGGTGGGCAGATGATGCAGATGGAAAGACCACTGAGCCGTAGGTATATCACAGTGACTTCGTGTCCCCAGTTTTTCCAAAGTGAAACACAAGTAAAACAGTAAATGAAACCATGATGTTACAATGGCTATTAATGAAAAAGGGTATTTTCCTCTCCTGCTTGCATGCTCTTGCACCGTTTCCTCCCTTGTGGATCCCCTAAGCGAGGGACTGTGTGAGATTGGACCTGGTCCTACTTGAAGTGTTCTAGCAGAAGTGCTGTGTTTGGGTGGCTCTTTTTTTTTTTTTTTTTTTTTTTTTTTTTTCCCTAGAACAAAATCAGGTCCAGACTGCTGCTCAGCCACACAAATGCTTTGCCAGACAAAGGACGGGATGTCAGGCGAGTCAGAGTGGGTAGCTGGACGTAAGGGAGAAGCAGGAACCCTTCCTTCAGCAGCAGTTCCAGTTTTGTCAGCTTAAATTGTGGCATGGGAAGCATTTGCTAGAGAAAAGCTCTATCGCTCCCAGCTAGTGCAGGTGTAGGGGCTAATCACATCCTTGTTACCCAGGAATGCATGCTGTTCCTTCTAGTTGTTCAGCCTGCTTCTCTGTAAAAACACTATGAACACAAGATCTTTGCAAGAGGTCTTCTGTACAACCTGCAATTTCTGAAGGGATGGATTATTCTCTAGAAGGCAACGTGAAGCCACTAGAGGTCAAGTTTTCACTTCTCATCTAGGCAAGAAGTTATTGCTCATTTATGTTGCTTTGTTCTTTTGCTTCCAGGTGCTACAAGGTGCCCTAGTCTTTTGGAAATTTTTTTTCAATAGCGTATCTAACACGTTCCCTGCCTATGGCAGGGGGGTTGGAGTTAGGTGATCTTTAATGTCCCTTCCAACCCAAGCCATTCTGTGATGCAGTTCTGTGTTCCAATGTGAACTCTGGAATCTTTTGGTCTTATTGCTTAGTGGCCTCTCAAAAACAAAATGAAAGCACTGCTCACAGCTTTAAAACAAAATGTGAAATGCGAGGCTACTGCTGTACGGTTCAAAGCTTGATCTGAAATCTTTTTTTCATACTGAAGAGTTTAGTTTGGGAATTTTCTAAGTAATTACACAATGAGTGTCAAATAACAAAACCAAAGGACAAGGGACAGGACCGGGCTTGTTGATACCAAAATCAAACATCATTGCAGTTGGCAATTGTATTCCACTCGGCTATTCCTAATCTTTGAACACCACTGCTTCTCTTCTGTCCTGATTTTCCTGTATTATTCCTATTACAATAAAAAGGAAATAAGATTTTATATTTATAATAATAACAAAACTGCTAGGGAAAAATTGTAATGGTGACAATGGTACTTTGCATGCTTTCTTGTATATATGTAGACTCATTGGAGAAGAAACTGAGCTATTGAAGCATCTTACTGTAACTTCAGCTGCTTTACAGTTAAGGCGGTAAAGGTAAGAGTAAGTAGCCTTTGATTGTGGAGGTAACCTTGGAAAATACTCAAATCCTCAATGGAATTATACCCTGGCATTGAAGACCTTTACCTTTCCTCTAATAAGGGAAAATAAATCATGTGTTTTCATGGATAATATGAAATTATTCCAGCCTCCAAAACCTCCGCATGTTTGGAGTGGAGTGCTTTGCAGCAGCCGCCCAGGTCTGGGCACGGACTAGCGAAGAGTTCCATTAGGTCTGGCACGGGTCAGGAGAGGGAAGTAGCAGTTGTTTTGGGGACACTGGAAAATTGTTTCTGTTAACTTGTGCAGTCTGTTTTCAAGGGCACAACTTCATACTGTGAAGGTGCTTGAAAGCTCCAGACAGGATGTGAAAACGGAAAGGAATGAGAAGGCAGAGCTGAGTAATAGCCTTTCGCACTTCCACCAAGGGTTAAAGCAAAGTTTCATGGCTGGGGAGGCAGGAGCAGATTGTTAACGCTGCAGAGTAGGTACATGTCTTGTTGCTGTGTTTTGTTTCTTCCAAACCACTAAGTGTATTTCGATGTTTTTTCTAATTGCCGTAATCCATTTAGGATTTTGCTCTGTGTGCAGTAACAGACATGTTTCCATATGTAAGGGAAAGCTCTGCCAGGATGGGAGCAGAAACCTCTCCTTGCTTTTGGTATGGCTGAGATGGAGTTTGTCTGAAGAGGCTACAGTTTGTGTTTAATAAATTGGCTCCGAGAAGAGGGGGTCAAAGAAGAACAATGGAATAAATAGGAAAACATGGTTTATGAACAATAGTCAGGTGGAGGAGAAAGCTGTAGAGGACACGCCTTTATCTTTTGTCCAGCAAGTTGCAAAAATTAATAAGGTTGTGACAATAACCTGCAACATTTCCTTTTCACAGTTTTGAAACCTGAGGTACAGCAGCTCTTTGGTATAGTATATAAGAACTCTATGCCAAATGCTACCAGGTTACTATCTAAAATAAATGTTATATTTTGGAAGCAAGTGTTAATCAAACTCCTCTTTTTGAAGGATGCAATTGAAATAATAAACTTCCATTGTGAATTTGGCAGTAGACAGTACTGCATGTAAATACATTTAGGTGTACGGTCTTGTCCTGATTTTTTTTTGTGTGTTTGTTATATAAATGTTCTAAATTAAAACAGGTTAGATTGAATCACTCTGTTTACTGACCTAGTAGACCAGACTTGATCATTTAAAGTGTCTTTAAAATCATGGTGCACGTCTGATTGATACATTAGCTTCTGTAGTCAGTATGATACAAGTGAATGTTGTAGAAATGTGCCACGTGATTAAAAATGTCTGTTTGTATCTTGAAGCTTAAAGCTAAATCCCTTGTTTATGAAATCTTTCCATATATGAATTTTGTCTCTTACATGGGAGATGGCAACATGAGTTTAGAAAGCTTGTGGGTGGAATATATAACAATTAATGTTCTCTGATAGCCTAAATGATAAGACCCCCAAAAGTACATAAAGCTATGAACACCTTTTTTGACAGGCTTTGAAGACTGCTGAGGAACACACGATTTGAATCATTTAAGCATTAAAATAGTAATACCCATGGAAGAGCCACAAGATTTACCCGAACAACCAGTAAGTACCTTTAAAAATACTAAAAATGAACATGTAAAACTAATAAGTGATCTCATAAATTCAATATAGTTATTTCAATTAATAGGCAATAAGCCTTAGACTTACTTCATTTATCTAGAGGTGAAAAATCATTTTACTGTTAATAAAACTTGTTATACATGTAATTTACTATACAGACAACAGTAATAGAAGGAATGGTTATGTATGCCTGAATTCTGTAATATTTCTGTGTAAAATTAGGCCTACAATTGCTTTGCTCAGAAAATCAGACCATTTAAAGTTTTTTCTAGATATATTAAAAATAATTGTTTTAATGACAGAATCAGCATGCTGGTATATAGTCTTTAATTCTTCTTGTGCTTATGATCTTGAAAAGGTTCTATGATCCTAAGCATAGCATTGTCTCTGTTGGTGGAAAACATTAATTAAAATTCTTAATTTAACAGGGTATTCATGTAAGGAAGTATGTCTTAAGTTAAAAATTTCTGTACAGACATCTTAGATGTTTGAAATACGTGCATTGTAAGTTACTGGTAATAGAATGTCACATAAGTTTTGGGTAAAGTGATTATTAAAACAGTACGATATGAAGTTAAATGTGTATATTGAGGCATAAGTAATATTGTAATAAAAAAAAAAGGTTTTAACGTTATATCTCCAGATAAAAGGTGAGGCAAACACAACAATAATTAGCCAAATATTTTGAGGCTGTTTGAGTGTGATAATTCTATCTTCTTCAGTTAACTAGTTTAGAAAATACACTGTATGGTCATTTATGCAGTTTTGCAGTTTATAACATAAATTTATAGTTGTTCAAAATAGTGCTTAACAGAAGTAAATTATGTACACGAGTCTTTATGCACAGAACAAGAGACCAATCAGCAGAAGCATAATTTGAACTCCAGATATTTGTTGGATTTAAAACTGAATTAAATGTATATAGAGAAAAAGGAATATCTATTAATTACATCCTTATATAATCAAAATGGTCTTCATAGAACTTTATTCCTTAGGGCATAAGAGACTGAATACAGCTTGGTTTTGGTACATAAGAGCATTATATATGAACAGATTCTTATGTAATTGTCTGCTGAAAATTCTGTTAATAATTTCATTTATATACCTTATCTCAGTCAGTCATTCTGAGAGAGAATTTGAGACTATATTGATCGCAACTGTTGAATGAGATGGTATTTTGAATATAGTGGCATATTCTTACAGGAGAAAGGAAAATTTTTTTTTTTTTTTTTTTTTTTTAGAGAAACCATTCTTTAAACAAGTCAATTTTACTAATAAAAAAGCCAACTTAAGATCCTTTCTGCCTAGTAGCCCAGAACTTATATTATATAAACTTGTTTTCTTTCTCAAATGATTTTGCTTTTCTTAATCGTGGCAAGAGGATTAGTATGTTTTTCTAAAAATAATGTTTATTTCAAACTGTTGATAACTGAATCCAGAAAGGAGCCTATATAGAAGTCACCAGACTTTGAGTTTAATGTATTTTACTTCCTTCTTCCCACCCCTCAAAAGAAACAAAGAAAAAGAAACGCTAAAATCAGGTCTTTTACTTATGTTGGTATGAACCGGTGGTAAAAAAACAAAAAAAATGGTTCAAATGTACACTGTATGTAGTTTGTAATCAGATGTTGGACTTACCCCACATACTGCTGCCATGGATGTTAAACAGGCAAGACTTTCGTTTCTGTTTTTCAAATACTTCTTTTTTGCTGTTTGCTAAGTGCCCTGCAGGAACTGGGATGAACAGAGTGCAGCTTCGGTACAGAAGCAGGATAGTTGGCATCTAAAAGTGCTTCAGGAGTTTGGAAGGCTGCAAAAGTTTCTGCTAGAGGGAGAAGATAGGGGAAGTAAAGCCAGTATATCACAGGAACACCTTGCTCAAAAAACTACAAGTTAAAGAAACTAACCCTTTCATCCTGCCCAGAATTTCTAAATAGTATCTGTAGCCTGCAGGAAAGAAACCAAATTTATGCTCAAGGCAGTGCTTTCAGGTGTACAACATGCTCTGTGTGAACTGGATTCAACTATATTCTTTTTATTCAGAAATGAAAATCTGAGCTCCTAAGTTATTACTGATATGAACAGGAAAAATATTGAAGTTCCTATCTTTATACATTACTTAAAGAAAGAGCAAGGACCACCAGCCTTTGGCAGCTGTACCAAATTATGCAGAATACGATTTTATTTTTTTAAAAAAATGGCTTTTATCTAATTTCCATAAAATAGTCCTTATCAGACTTACATAGCTGTATATCATATCCTGTTATTTATTTAAGGAACATGGCAATTTGCTAACACATTCAGCTGTGGAACTTCTTTTCTAATTTAGAAAAAGCTTGTTTTGAGATGAAGAATCCATGGTTACACTGGTTAGCTCTGGAGTTCAATGCAAGGCTTTCTGTATTTAGATACTAATGCGAACTCTATAGTAACCAGTTGTGATCTGCTAATGGAGGTCTGTGTACATGGATTCTGTCAAGGACAGCTCTTTTTAGTTGTGTCTCCGAACATTTCTGTCTTTACAGGTAAAAAAAGCCAAGATGCAGGAATCCAGAGAACAAAGCTTGAGGTACGTAATTTTGAATTTGATTTTAGCATGGAACAATTACTAGTGCTTTTATATGATTATAAACTTCTATTTTAGAAGCTTGTATTTTACTGTATTTGTCACAGAGGGCAAATATAACTCAGTTTTGTATTGGCTATAATTTTGAGATTAAGTTCCCAATTAAAATAATAATAATAATAATGCTGATTGGTATTAAGCTTTTATAAAAGTAACTACAGAGAGTTTTAATTGCATCATCAAGCATCGTGTTGTTCACAGAATCTGATGAGGCTGTTGTGTACTGCATGTAACATGCATTTCTTCTGATAGACTCGATAATATCTATGCTACGTTTCTCAGCAAAACTATGTGGATGACTGTTTTAAGAAATTAAAAGCTCATAATCTGATAGCCTCTTTTGTTTAAAGCTGTTGTATTACACTATTTTTGCATGGTAGAGGCTTTCTCATGTATGTTATGTTCAGGAGTTAATCACTATTATTATATATAGAGAGAATGGCTATACTTGGTTTTATTCTGTTCCTGTGAGTAACAACAACAACTGAAGAAAGATTTCTTTGTGGATCCTTTGACATTCCAATGTGAGTGAGGAGAGTGCGTGCCATGCATGTAGGAGTGGGTGTGGTATGTGGAAGCCTAGAATTATATTAGTAGCTATATAATTATTAAAAAAGGAATATTGAAGGAAAAAGCTTGACAGGAAATAGTGAGCAAAAAGTGTGTGAAATTCATTGTGTGCCTAAAAGTTTGAAACTTTTTGCTGCAAGCTCCATTTCCAGCCAGCGTCAGGTGAGATGAGCCTAGCATAGGAGTGCCTCTGCTCTCTATCGATGGCACCACAGGCAGGTCTGAACGCAGGTGTGAAGGGTGTGGGTTCTCCTTCACCCAGCACACTGCTTTCCTGCAGACACTGCTTTCCTGCAGACACTTGTAGCCTCAGGATTGGGCCCTATTGAGTGTAAATATCCTTGTTTAGTATTTAAAAATAGAAAGGGGGGTGGGGCTATTTGTAACCTAATCATAGTTCTGCTTAAATATTGTTGTTCTATTTTGATAAATCTGATTATAAATATAACCTATGAAATACTTTAGACCTTTTTCTCTACAACAGTGTGATTTTTAGCTGATCTCAGTACTTTGAATTTATTAGTTTTAACTCCATTCTGCAAGTGGGAAGGGAAGGACTGTAACCAGTGGGGATAGTCTGTCCTAGGAGCATTAGGCATCCAGCTGCATAAGAGAGTCTAACGCTTTGAATATGTTTGTAAGGCTGGTGTGTGGGAACCTCTCCGTGGTATAAGGCAGTTGCAGTACAAGTGACAATTTCTCTGTGAGCTGGGGAGAACTGAAAAGTTGTTTCTGATGAAAGCACTTGGGATGAATGTGTCCCAAGAGCACAGGTATGTGAGTAGTGGAGTAGCAATGAGAAAGAGAGGAAACATGGGCAAGTATGGTATAACCAGAAATTTTATTTTATCTGCTATTACATTTTTCATAGGAAGTGATCTCAAGAAGTAGCTGTACAGCTCTCAACCTGTTTACAAACTGCATGCAATTTAGCAGCCACTGACTGACTGACTGTGCCACAGAATCACAGGATTGTTTTCCCAAAGAATAATAGTAAAGTGCCCCAAGTCTTCACAGAAGTGTTATTTTCTTGCAAAACTCAAAATGTGTTATTGAAGTCTGTTCAGCTACTAACATTAAAATAAATAAATAAATAAATAAAAATCAAGGATTCTCGTTTATAAGGGTTTTCAGGGGAAAAAGCCAGATAATGCATTTTGATCAAGCTTCATTCCTTCTCTCCAGCTGAAGGAAAGAATTCTTAAATGTGTGAGAAATCAAACACTCACTACTCAGCTCTTCCCATACCCTCATACTGGACCAGGAGAGCTGTACTCCCTGCCTGGCACTGCCTCCCAGCCTCGGGGTTATCTCAAACCCATCCCAGCACAAGGAGCAGGGCAGCAAGGGGCTGTCACAGCCAGGAGGAGGCAGTCCTGGGGTGGATGGAGCTCAATGGGCATTGCTGGTTAATTGCTTTCTCTTCAACTTCTTCCTTCCCTGTGCCTACAGGAGCTAAGCCGATGCTGCAGGGAGTGTGGTGTGTTGTGGCCCTGTTGTCTCAGACTCCCACTTGCAAGGCAGGTTGCCTTGTGGCTGGGTTTGGCCCTGAAGAAAGCCAGTGTTTAAGCATCCTTGAGATGGGTGTCAATTTTATACTTCAGAAATGTTTGCACAGTTACTAGATTATATTGAATTTTTAATGCATTATTTTAGTTACATGTAAGTGTTGGCTTTGTATGTAGAGTATGAAGAACATTTAATTTCTTAATGAAATTGCTTTTTCCTTTTTTCGTTTTATTGTTAATTTTATTATTTTTAGTTCTGCAACACAGCTTCTCACAAAGTTTTGAGGCATCTGTTTTATTCAGATGTTTTCAGACTGCAGTTTTACAAGGTGAGGGAGACAACATAATAGGCTATTGCTCCTGAGAGGAGGAGTTCCTGCTTGTAGCTCACCCTCTGCACCAAGTTTTAGTCTGTTATCCCAGCAAAAACAACTCCATGATTTTTTGTGCTGGTTTAGCAAATTAAAGTCTCATGGAAGAGCCTGGTGGGTGACTGAACTGCAGGGATTAGGTGGCCAGGAGGAAAGTTCATACTTAGCACTGCAGGCGGCAGTGCCAAGTTGCTAGGTCTGCTGAGCTGTCGGTGAAGATATAGATAGCCTCATATCCAGAGACCAGTTGGTGAGTTAACATGCAGATGGTGATGACAGTTTAATGTCTAATCAGAGTTGCAGATCTGTCTGTTAAGAATTAGTTTCTCTCAGTATGGAAGGCTGAAACCCAGGGTTAAGATGCCCAAGGATGTTAATGCAAAGGTTCATAATGCTAATGATTAGCCTTTATTTGTCCTGGCAGTCATGTGAGCAACACAGAAGTCGGCGATCAGAAACCTGAATCTTCAAACCTTGGTTCAAACCTTCCCATGTCAAGTGAGAGTAAGTATCTCTGAGTTTTTCTGCTCTTGGTGTCTTTCCTCATTTCTTTCATTGGTCTTACTATTTTGCTTCATCAAGTACTAGCTTTGTCTCTTCCTTGTAATCTTTAGCCTATCCTCGCTACCAGTTGTAAGGTGAAGGTTTCCTGTGGTGCTAACAAAGCACTAATGCCTCTCTTTGTGTGGCTGATTGTATGCAGATACCATTTGCTATCTACTTCTGTATTACTGTCCCCAAATTTGCTGCTGGTTACTGCTATGTCTTACCTGCCTCGTGCATTGTTTTTCTTCAGGGAAGGGTTGTGTTGATTAATAATAATGTCCATTATACAAGATTTTAGTTTTATAAGTCGTTATCTCTACACAGCTGGTTGGGTCTTTTCTAATAATACAGTATACACTTAGTCTTAGACTCTGAACTATATCTAATGTCTGCAGAAATTCCTTAAAGTAAGTGGAAGGGAAACTGATGCAGAAAATTAAAAAGATTCCATAGAATCCATCCTCCCCTCTAGAAAAAGAGGGCTGAGGCTATTATGGAAGTAAATTTCCGTGCAGAATATTTCTGACTACCTGTAGTTACTTACAACTGTAAATCAGTTCAGCTTAGTTGAAAATATGTAACATATTACTTCCCATTGCGAACTGATTGCATGTTTGCTGTTTTAATCAATGCGCTGTTGCAGTTCTGGGAGTTACCAGAAGTTTTAGCCTGCAAAATCTGCTGTCTATCTGGATAAGGCATTTGGAAATTCTAGTAGTTGCATGGATCCATAAGCAGCACAGCTGTGTTTCTAAGAATTTGGGTATGGTGCTTATAGAACTGAACTGATAAACCCATGCGTTCTACAGACTTACAGCTGAAAATGTTGTTTAGTTTGGAGATCACGGTGCTAGAAACTGTGCAAGGGGTCCTGCACATCCTCACTTCCCTAGTTTGATGGACAACTGAGTATTTATCAAGTCTGCTCATCTGAATTCAATATTTTTAATTGCACCCTTTTCCACCCCAGCATTATCATTGAGAACTGTCTCATAAGAGGTATTCTAGAACCATAGACAGTGTTAAAAACCAGGAGCATTCCATTATATGCAATTGTCAAATTCCTTTTGAGGTCATCCGTTTTTGGACTCTGAGCTTTGTGCGCTGTGCTCAGCCCATGGTCTGTGGGACTGAGTTTGTTAAGCTGGGGAACAGCTCTTCTAAAGAAAGAGAGGTGGTTGGAGCCACGCGATGGGTACAGGCAGTACGCGGACAAGCATGTTCTCTGCTCATACTTCTTTGGCAGGAGTCATACCGAGTTCGTGTGAGAAAATGAGCCTGCGAACTCCTGTGTAAGCAGAAAATGAGCTGTACTGTGCCAGGCCTGGGCACTGCTCAGGCTTGGGGAGGGGGAAGAGAGACGCTTACCAAAACTGGCACCTGCTCAGGTGTCTGCTCCAGGGTACAGAAATGAAACATTAACCTTGGTGCACATGAAGGCCGTTTGGTATGTGCGAGGGTGGGGGCCGGGGTTGAAGTCAAGGTTTTGTAATGATAATTGCAAAAGCTGAGGCACCAGCTGATAAAGAGAAAGCACATTTAAAAAGGGAGAAGTTGTACTGACTGAAAGCATTTACCTGCTGTGAATCAGCAAGAACATATTTGTTGTTTTAATGCACCATTTTTTTCAGAATTCACTTTAAAACAGATATCCAAGGAACTAAAAAACTTTTGTTAAATACTGTGTGTTGGTTGAAATGGACTGCATATGGGGATATTTAATTGACATTAATTGTTGGGTTTTGAAATCTCCTGTGTAATTATATAAACTATTTTTTTCCAGTTATGACATGCACTGATTATATCCCAAGGTCATCAAATGATTATACCTCACAAATGTATTCTACAAAGTAAGTTGAACAATCGTTATAAAATGTTGTAACTGCTTTCTGAAGTAATTTTTTGCATCTTTATGCATTTCTGTTATGCTTTACTTGCACTTTCCTATCTGCTAGGCAACAGACACTTACTGTTGTAGACACTGAAGCTAGCAGAAGTCACCCTTTGGCTTCAGAGGCCATTGTCTTACCTTCACGGGGATGAATGAGCATCTTCAAGTAATTAACAACACAATAGTCTTGTTGAACACTGCCTGTAGTATTTGAGGAAAAGGTAGACATAGAAGAATATAAGGGGAGTATAAGATTTTGCTGGTTGTTTACCACATTTGGGGATGTTAAGAGTTTTTCCCCATAGCACAGAATAGTAGGTCTAAATTCCCCATGCTTACTTTTGTATAGTCTCTTTGTTCCATTAGTTCTGATACATAATGCTATACAATATTAGCTTTAGAAATTGATGCTGGGAGGCATGATGATTGAAACTAACAGCTCATGCCTATTGGAAAAGGGAGTTCTTTCTTCCCCTCTCCCCTTGCCTTCCCAGTCCTGAAGAAGAAGTAGTGTTCTGTTGCTGTGAAGGAGGGACCTTCCTCTGGTTTCACTGGAAGAAACAAGCAAACCAAGAGCCTGTCAGATTAGGAAACACGAGTGGGTGTTATACTGAGAGCGTGTGTCATTGTGAATTGTTTCTTCTAAAGCAATTTAATAAAGTGTCTTCTGGCTTGGAGGTTGAAAGCTGCATAAGGTAAATATATATTTTTTTTCTTTCCTTCTTTTTAATAAGGCCATATGCACATATCCTTTCTGTACCTGTATCGGAAACAATGAGCCCTTACCCTGGTCAGACTCAGTACCAAGCACTACAGCAATCTCAGCCCTACACGATCTACCCCCAGACCACCCAAACCTACGGACTACCTCCTTTTGGTAAGAAGTAAATTTTCAAAGACTTCTCAGTGCCTATAGTTACTGTTTTGTGTCTCATTAAAAAGCAAATGTTAAGTTTAACCAGATGTATTGGAGAGAAGAGCATATAGAAGAGCACATGCCTGGCGTAAATTGTGAATTGAAGTGAAATGTGAGAAAGATTTTTTTGTGGCAATAGCTCTGATTTAGTGGGAGCCACCTCTAGATGGGACTTCATATTATAAAATCCTATTTTCCCAAAGTTGTTTTCCTGGCCAGTAATTTGAAAGTCTATCCATGAAGCTTACCAGATGTTTCATAGTTTGGGGTCATCATTTTCTCCAGTTATGGCATAGCCGCATTTGTGCGGTTTCCTGGTCAGTGAAATCATGCAAAGCCCCATACGGGAGCATCTCTGCTTGAAAATATTTTATTTTCCTTTTTGCTGGCCAGGAATAAGACTTTTTTGTTCACCAAATGCAGATTTCATGCTAAAATGTGTCTGAGTTTTCTCAACAAATAAGTTTGCTTAAGTTGCTCTGATACTTGAGCCCTCTATCAGCCATTGCAGTTTTTGCAAATGACTGGGGGATAAGTGTCTTGTAACTGAGCATCTAAAGTGTGATGGCAAGGTTTGAGCTACTCACCGTGTGCTTCCCTTATAGAGCACGAAGAGAAAGACACACCTCTTGGGGTCTTGGTCTGTTTTAGAAGATAATTGTTGTTTTTCTCTGTGAAGTATAAAGGGGGTTGGGGATGAGTAGTGCAACAGAAACATCTGCTTCTGAGAGATGTGAGTTAGTGAAAGGAGCTGTCTGGTCTTTTCTCATGTATATTTTTTTTCTCATATATATTGAGGTGATAGATGCTGGAGAAAAAAATGATTAAGTATCCCCACATTTATGAAATTATATGACTGCTTATTACAAGTTAACATTTAAACTTCTCTTTTTCATTTTTGATCTCGCTATGCTTGGTTTCATGTATGAAATTTGTCATGTTGCCAGCTCTCAAAAATGTGTGGTGGCGGAGGCTGTTTTGCCCCTCAGTGCCTAGCTCTAATGAGGGGGGAGAGCGTCACCCTTCCACGCAGGTAACACAGGAGAAAACAATGTGTTGTCAGTGAGCTGTGCAGCTGTGAGATAGCCATGAAATGTTTGTTTTGGGGGGTTGTGGTCATATTGCATAGCTGTATTAACAGAGCCTCTTGCCAATTTATTTTCAGTGCTAAGATCTTAGGAATTCAGGTTGTAAAAGGATGGTTTTTTATAGCTGAAGAACTAATTGCATAAAAACAAAGCAACATGTATGGCTTGCTAGCCACTGACAGAGCCAGTGCTTTTATATATATTACAAAACAACTGATTTGTCATGGTATTTTTGGAAGATGGTGTGGAAAAGCAGATGTAACTGTGCTCATTCTAATTAGATATGTTACACTGCTATGTGATTTGGCACAAATTGTTAACTTTATGAGAATGATCAACGTGTAAAACTTATGTATGCACTTCTTCCCCTCCAGCTCCTTTTCTTCTCGCTCTCCCCCCTGTATAGCTGGAATTATTGGAAAGGAGTTTTTGTTGCTGAGGGATCCTTAGGAATAGAATGATAATTTTGTAGTAGCTGGGACATTAGGGTTTAATCAAACAGTGTTTCCCAAATCACATTAGCACTGTATTAATGCTGAGATATGTTGTTCTAACTGCTTGAAAGACGTGAAGTAGGAGCTTTGCAGGGCGTGAGCGCTGTTTTAAAGAGATTCGAGGCTCTTCAGGAGAAGAGAGGCATTTGGCTAGCTGTTGATGTTTGCTGCTTTGCTGCTTCTGCACTTCTAGCGCAGTGCCTTCCAGTAAGGTTCAAATATGTCCGTTGTGATTTCTGAACTCTCCAGTCATTCCTTCAGGAAAGCTTGTCCCTGGAAAGATGAATGAGCATGGAGAGGTTTGATGCTGTGTCACAGAACTGTAGAGTGGTTTGGGCTGGGAGGGGCCTTTGAAGATCATCTAGTCTAAGTCCTCCATCATGTCCAGACCCAAGTCTTCAGTTGCCACTGTAGTTTGTCTGCTATCTTTCTAAACACTGTACTCCTTGCCTTTTTTTTGTGAATTAGTGTTGGGTGTTGTCAGTCGGTTACTGCCAGACCGCGCCTGACTCTGTGGTATGGTCATTGGAATGTACTCTTCTTCCCAGGGTGCCTTCCCTTTGCTTTCACCGTCTTCTGGTGCATCTAAACAGTGACTGGTGGTGTCGTTTCCTTCACTTGTTCGGTGTTTACTGACAGTTTGTTGTGGACAGTGCACTGAGGCTGCTTCTCTGTATTTTACTGTGCTGTGTGTACTTTTTTGTTTGTTTGTTTGGTTTGGTTTTATAGGCCAAGATGTTTTAAAAAGGTATTTTAGACCTGTCTGTGAAATTTTCATGGTGGAGTGGTAGATTTTTTTTTTGGTAGTGTTTTGTTTGTCTGTGTGGTGTTTTGTTGGTGGCAGTGATGTTTTTTTACTTTTTTTTTTTTTTTTTTTTAATTCAAAGTCTGTTGAATTTGGCAGTAATTAGCTAATTAACTGTTAATTCCTGCTGTTGCATTCAAAGTATCTTCTGAAGACCTAGGCAAGAGATCAGCATTTTCTATTAACTTCATAGCAACTTTTGTCCATTAAATATTTTTTGAAATGTGATCAATTACTGAAATGCATTGGTAAATTTTTCACGGACTACTACTAAATACCCGATTTTTTTTTTAGTCTGAATTTAAGTGTTAGGGAAATATTAAAAGTGCCATTTCCAGTATGATTTCCATTACTGGAGTAGTACCTATGTGATCATACCGAGAAGGTGGACAGGTCAGGTGGAGTGTTGAGGACTAAATATGCATGGTGCAATGGGAAGTCTAGAAATTGTCTACTCATAGTATCTTCATTGAGCAAGTGAGAACTTGGCCAGCTAGACCAGGTGTTTTACCAGCACATCAAAGGGTCTTCTTCAAAGGTTTGCATGTCTTATTACTGTGCATTTGCTTCTATGTCAAAAAGAAGGCGGCATGGATTTCTTAACTGGAGCAAGGCAGGTCTATTTTATGTGCGAAGTTGAAGCAAGCTGACAAACACAAGTATAGTCTTGAGATCACTCAGTTCAGGGTGCTGCCTTTGGAGAAGAGATGGCCTTCTGTGTGTGTGTGTATATATACACATATATGTATATATATATATATGCCCGTTTGTCACTTGTCCTTGTGCTGGAATAATGTTTTTTGGTGTTTAGTGCTCTGGTGTTCAGTGCTCTGCTGACTGTTGCACACAGAACATGTTTGTGGTCTAGAGAGATGGATTTTTTTAAAAAAAAAAGAGAGTAATGACATACAAGCTGCATGTGCGTGGCTTTAAGGTTGTGTTAGAAATATTGTGGATGTGATGGTTTTCGTTAACTCCAGAAAAACATACATGTGGTAGACTATCCTGTGTGGGGCCTTTCTGTGTATGTACACGTCCTATGACATTCTTCTGCCTCAGCTGCAGTGCTGCCATCAGAGGTGCAGGAGTCTTATACCCATCTCGTCCTGCTGTCTTTGTCATCTTGGAGGCTGCACTAGTTTCTGAATGTAGGACAACAGGGAAGAATGTGCATCACCAGTGCAAGAGTGTGCCTTTCTGAACAGAATGTAGAGCATCACATAGAAGGCACACAGTGATGACAAAGACGGTTGTGGAAAGCTGGGACTGAAAGATGTCTTTACACACACCCTGAGTCCTGCACTTGCATCCAACCAACCCTACGAACACCTCTGGCATGTCTGTTTGATCTGGCTTTAAACCCAGTGTACGATGATTATCCTACAACATTCAGAGGTGGTTTGTGTTTCACCATCGCAGTGGTTAGGCACCTTGGTGTGTTCTGTGACTGATATTAATGCCCTTTGCTACATGTTCACTGGTGTTGCACTGTGAGGAGCTTTGGTTACTGTCCTCTCTAAAAACTACTTACTTAATTGAAGACTGTAGCATTACCTTTCTAGACTAAAGAAAAACAATGCCTTCTACTCTCCTTAAAGGATGTTTCCCATATGTTTTGTCCTGGAATTTCTGCAATATGTTTGCAGTCATTCTTAAATCAGCTTTTCCCTTTTGTTTGCGGATTATCATGGTTCTCAAGGTTTGAAACCGTAACAAAAGCAAGAACCAAAACCCTGAGTGGCTATACAGATAGACAGATGGTTGTGTTAATTTGACTCATAGGTGACTGACTGATTTATTTACATACCAAATCTCAAAGAACCATTGCAGAATTTGATTCTGACAAAGCTGCAATGAGGAGAGAGCTCTTGCAGATACCCCTCATCTGGCTCTAGGATCTCCTGTGACCTTCTGCCTAAGAGACTCCGAGCTCTCGTAGCCAATGGCTCATACTGCTGGAGCAGCTGAAAGGCTGCAGTTGTTTAGTTGTTTTTTGTAGCCATGATGCTGGTGCTTTCCTCCTTGAATTGGAAGGGGTTTAAGACAGAGGTTGGTCTTTCTGCTGGCCCTGAGCTTTTTGCTTAGCTACAGATGTCCTTTGTCCCTCTGCTTTGCACGCTCCTGCTTGTTTTTAAGTAGATCTCAGCTAATTCCTGCTTTTTTACTGCAGGCCAGGGAGAAATGCATTTAACTGGCTGTAGGTTAACCCCAGGCAGGTTAGACTTTTGCCGTGGGGACTGCAGCAGCTTTAACTACTAGATGTATTTCATACTTTGGGTTGATAATTTTGAGTCATTAATCCCATAAAAATGTGACTTCAGCATCCTTTTATCATGTCAGTCTGGTATTGAAAGAATGAACATACTTTTCTTCTACCCACTCTTAAAAATGCAGTGTCTTATTCCAAGGGAAATTTTTTCTACTTCCTAGAAACAAATCTTGGTCCAGGAGGGTGGAAAAGTTGGAGCATTTTGAATATTTTACAATCATCTTTCAGACCCCAGCTGGATTCCCGGGACTTACAATGGCAAGAAACAGAAACGATGAAATCTGAATTCAGAAACAAAAACAAAACAAACAAACAAACAAACAAAAAAAAACACAAAACAACAACAACAAAAAAAGGCGCTTGAAGAGTCCTGAAGAGCCAGGCCCCAGATGAGTTACTGCAGTCAGATGCTGTTGTCACCACTGTCAGTGCAGCAGACTAGGCCTTAACACAGTGCCTGAGCTGAAACCACACTTCCTGTGTGTGCCTTGTACATACAAATTAAAAATCACATTGCTGTATGTGTGCTTTGGCCATTATTGTTACAAATACTTTCTAGAATGGCAGAAAAGTTAGAGGAAACTTTCAGATCCCCCCCCCCCCCGTGGTTTAGCTCCATTTTCTCTTATGTCAGTCTATGAAAATTACTGACTTTTAGCTCGTTTTTAAGTGTTTGACCCAAAACCCAGTGAAGCAGTAGAAGTGTTGACCTTGACATTAACTGATACCAACCCCAGCCTCTCTATGTAATCGCTGAGGTCATTTACAATGCTGTGAAACTCAGCCCAAAACATCAGAGGTATTAGCAGTTCCTTTATACCTACGTGGCAGTGAGTCTTACTGTTACACTAATGGGTTTTTAATTGAAAACTTTGGAAATTGGTCTTGGTGGTGGTTTTAATTTTCTCTTTCAGCAAGTTTTGTCAGCAGCTCTAACCCATGTGCTGCCTGATAATCAGGGCTTCCTAATGCAGAAATTAAACATTTTCCATGTGTGATATGTTCCTTGCTTTTGTGACAAGCAAAACATCTTAATCAGAGGGAGCAGCATGCTGTTTGGTCCCAGCATATTTGTTTATAACTGGTCCAATTTATCTGATTCAGGTGCACTGTGGCCAGGTATGAAACCTGAAAGTGGTTTAATTCAGACTCCATCTACAAGTCAGCACAGTGTTCTTACCTGCACTACAGGGTTAACCACAAGCCAGCCCAGCCCAGCACATTATTCTTATTCCATTGAAGGTAACTTGGCATGGTTTTTATCTGCATCTCTCTCCACCTAATTGAGTATAGATACCACAAATAGAGAGGCTTGCACGTTTGTTCTTGGTTTGTGCATGCTTCTTTATGCTTTGTCTCTTTCCTATTTGAGCGTGTGTATGTGTTTGGTTTTGTATTTGCTATGTACCTCTGTATGCACCAGGCTGGCTTGGTGGTGCCATGCTGATGGACTTAACAGGGTGAAGAGCAAATGGGATGGGGAAAAGAGACTAAATGTTGTGTTCTTGCATGCCTTTACTGGGAATGTTCTTGCAGCTTGTTGTTGTTGGTCTTTAACTTGAAGTCAGTAAATGTACTGACTCATGCTGGATTTTTTAAAATTTCCTTCTGGCAGTAGAAGGCTCATATATTATATGTACATGTACCCCCCCCCCCCGCCCCCCGACCAGGATATATTGCTTGTCTTGCTGTGTGAGGCCTCCAGCTTGGTAGCTCTACTAGAAAGTGGATTTGTGATTACAGAACTAGTCTACAGATATTCCCACTGCCAGAAGTGTCCCATCTAAGAAGCTGTGTGCTGACTTTCACCAGCTTCCATAGCAATTAGCTTATGGCAAATATGCGCAAATAGTTAGCCTTTTTTTTAGACTGGATTTTTGCCATTTGCATTTGGGTGATGAAGTATGAAAATTTGTCTCTAAAGCTTGTAGGAAGCATTTCAGGAATACTTAATCTATTTCATGTGTAATATTTTCATAGAATAACTCAGGGACTTCAGGAATCTTTAGTCCATCCTCCTGCTCAAAGAATGGTTGGCACTGAATTCAGACCAGGCTGCTCAGGGCTTTATCCATTTGGGATTCACAAATCTCCAAGGATCGGAGTTTCACCACCTCCAGTGACAGACTGTCATCATGATTTTTTTTGTCAAGTCAGAGCATCTTCTCCTTCATGATCTGACCGTTTGACCATTTATCTCTTTCTCTGTCTGTGTACCTGCATAAAGAACCTGGTGCTGTCTTCTTGATTACTTCCTTGTAGATATTGCAGGCTGACGTTAGGTGCCCCAAAGCCATCTCTTCTCCAGCCTGAAGAAGCCCACTGCCCCCAGCATCCCCTCGCAGGGCACGTGTTCCAGCTTCTGACCGTTTGGGTGGTCCTGTGACAGATCTGTTCAAGTTCAGCAGCATTTTTTATGGGCTTGAGGACCAAAACTGAATGTCATATCCAGATGTGTTCTAATGAGTGCCAAGTAAAGGAGAATAATTAGGTAATAGATTTTTTTTTTTTTTTTTAGCATGTCTTTTACTTATAGGAAAGACATTTTATGTCATGGTACATGCTCAGCCCTGCTTCATTGTGACAGTAAATGGCAGAGTGTAGAGTTTATTCTCATTTTACTTCTCACGTTCATAGTTTATGATTAGAAGTACACCACTGGAAATCTACCATTCTTTAAACATAATTCTTCTCCAGGTACTTCAACTGGCAGAATAAATGGTAATGTTTTATAGCACTAGCCCTAATTGCAAAGGGGAATTTATCAGAAATAGTTCTGCATAATATGACCTCAAGCAGTTTTGTCAGCTGATATGCCACAGCAAGCAGGTAAATTCCTGGGAATAAATGAGGTAAAAGATATCCCTGGTCAGTCCTCACTTCACAGAAGGATTTTAAAATACTCAACCTGTGCCTCTGTAAGAATGTGGCCTAGGAGTCTCATGTTGTGAGGAGAGTTTCCCTTCAGACTGCTCTTTGAAAGTGTGAAAAAATCACCTGAATTGTGTAAGTGCTATTGCTTTTCTGTAAAACATGCTGCAAACTGGCAGGAAGCTCTTCCTTTTTTGGTTTCCACTGAAGGGTCAAGTCTGCACTTGGACTGGTGGTGCAGGGGAGGTGGTGGAGAACAGGAGCTGGAAGGATGGACAAAGACCATTGATCTCTTGAAGATCTCGGCCCCCCCCCCCCCCCCCAAACAAACAAACAGAGTGCTAAACAGTTGTATGGTGCTGCTGGCCCAACGGGCATGTTTACAGTGCATGATCAATATACAGTTTAGTCTGCAGACTAATGCTGGACTGAACTAATATGATATTTAAACCCTGGTAATAGGTCAGATGCACTTAGTGACTGAGAATTTTGCTTTTTGTACTCATGCAAGCTGTAGCTGTGGTGGCAAGTAGCACAAGTAGCAGAGGCTCTGTGAAGCGCTGACAGTGACATGGGAAGGATGGCTGCTTCTTGCCTCACCTCTTCCTTCCATATGAGCAAAGCAGCCAAGTGAAATGTAAAATGCATTAATTACCATTTCCCTTCCCAGCACACGAAGCAGCTTGAAAGAGGACCTTTGAAAACAACTGAAGCAAAACAGAATGGGATGAACGAGGCAGGGGAGTTAGGGATGAAAGCTCTGAAGATGAGCTCTGGAAGTGGGGGAGAAAAAGAGAAATCAGAAGAGAAAAAGAGACACGGCAGCTTCAAGGCAAAGACTGGTGTTTACAGGTCCATTAAAACTGAGATCATGAAATGATCATGAAAAGTCCCTTCTGGCACATCCATGCAAAACATTTTTATGTGGTTTTGGCCCATTTACAGGCAAAGGTGCTGACCCCCAGTGCAGAAGGAATTGCTTGATCTAGGTAGTGGAAGCCATTTGTAAAGATCTGATGTGTTACATTTTATAGATACAGGATAATTAAAAAAGTAATATTGGAATGAGACTGGAGTTAAGATAAACAATGAAGATGGGGACTGGGGGGGTCTGTGTTTTTACCAGAGTCCCAGCTCTTGGAAGTTTTTGGCTATGTTTATTTTTTAACTTCTGTGTTCCATCTCAGTGGAGAAGCAGCCTCTTCAGTGCACTACAGATGTGAATCTCTTTCTGTTTTCTCTCCATGATAATTTTGAGCGATGTGGTAGAACAACTTTGGTAGTTAATTTCTTCTAGCTTCCCAGCAGCTTCATTCTGTTAGCAAGGAGCTTTTCTGGAGATCCGTGCTTTCCAGTACCCTACAAGGTGGCATTTTCTTACTATAAACAGCAGCTTTAATTGTTTCTGTAATATGTATAGTTAAAAGGATTTTTATTTGGAAACTATCCCTTGCTCTTCAGCAATTGCATTTGAGGAGTATCTGTCAAGTCCCTGGCTCTCACAGCTCCTGCTTCTAGTAGCTGCATAGCTACAACATGCACTTGAATATCTTCATTGTCATTATTACTGTTTAGTGCAGCCTTTTCCTTTTTCTAAATGTTCACCCCCCAAAACTTTCTTCCACCTGTTTTTGAACACTATTGCTCCTATTTATGAGGGGATTCCCAGGGGCTAATCACTTGCCTTTATTTTTGCTTCTGTAGAGAGGCCACTTTACATTTCCCACCTCTGGTAAATACTGTGTATTTCTGCACTTCTTTTAAGATATATTTCTTTTTTTTTTTTTCATCCTTTTTGAGGCATATTTTGGATCGATTCCTCTTTCCAGGAGCTATTTACCAGGTAGTACCTGTGCTTGCTGTAACACAATGTATATTGATTAAGAGTTCGTGGTGGTCTGTTGCCCTTTGCAGCTTCCCTGGGGTAGAAAGACTGAAGTCTTCAGGATGTTGAGTTCTTCAGTCTTGGGGTGAATTCTGCATGGATGTTATTTGCAGAAAGGCTTTTCTCAGAATGATGGTAAAGTAGGTGATACTGTGGAATTCTGCAAGTCTTTTCATTAAGTGTCTAACAATTTTTGGTTTTATTTGTGTGTAAATAAATTACGTTTAGCAGAATAAAATATTTATTTGTTGGCATTTGCTTTAGTACATGCTGTTTATGTTCGTGCTTATTCCTTTATTTGTTTTCACTAATCCTTGAGGTTCCTGAAACTCTGTAGAGTAATGTTTAATGTTATGGCCCTGTTGCTGTAAAATCATCAAATCTGCTAAATGACATATAGCAGATGCCATTAGTTGTTCCCAGAAGGTCTAGTGGCCTCTTACGTGCTTTAAAAGAACTGAATGTAGTGATGTGAAGAGTATTAAACGTCTTAAAATTCTTACTAACAACTAGATGTCTCTAACAATTTGTCCTACATGCTGTTGACAAATTATTTCAGAAACTCTCATCCAAAAACTAGTTGTAATCTTACAGGGATATATATGGGGAGATGTATTCACTTATCCAGTAGGAAGCGCCCTTTTTATATTTTTGAAATATTTTTACTCTTTCATTATTTTTTTATTCTAATTAAACTAAATACACTAATTTCAATGCAAACAGATAAGCATTTTGTTATTGAACTGATTTAAACACACTTCATATCGGTTGTTTATTCTGATTCATTTTTAATTTCTAATAATTAAACATCAGAATGTGATTTCTGTCTTCTCAAAACTTTTAGTAAAGGTATGTAGCCATTCCGATTTAAACTCCAGTTGCTTAGCAGGCACAGAGGGGGAAAAAATCTTTTTAAAAGCTTTAGGTAAAATTTCTGAAACACTTGAAACTGGTGTTTTTAAAGATCACTGTATGTCAGCTCTGCTCCCCTTTAAGCCTGGTGGAAATGTAACTAGTTTCAAGATACACCCCAATGCTTCTTTGGCCATTACAAGCAGAGTTCTGCTGGAAGCACAAATGCTTGCACCTAAGCCAGTAAGAACTTATTAACTTATTTTACATCTTAGGTTGCTCTTGTCTCTCGTATTTCTCTTGAAACATATATATATATATATATATATGAAGTAATTCTTAATTTTACAGCATCAACTACCAATGCCAATCCAGTCTCTACGTCCTCAACTGTTGTCAATATTTCTACATCAGCCGTAGCCAGCATCTCACAGGTAAAATTTCTTTCTTGCTATATTTAAGTTCAGCATCTCATTCACCTTTGTTTAACACGTTATTCAAACTAATGAAAGAAAGCAAAATATTTGCACAACTTGAAGTAGAGCACAATGGTTACTAAAATTACAGGGTTTGATATGTTACTCGAAGTCAGCAAAATTGCTCTTGCTCCGTCTTTGACCATGATGTTCTTCCCTTTGGCCTTTACAGCAAACTTATTTGAGCTGTCCATAGCTCTGTCCTTATCTGCTGATTGTGTGGTGAATCTTAAACAGAGCACTGAGATCTCTTCATGAGAGATACTGGAGAAGAAACAATAGAACTATTATTAGAACCAAACTACAGGGAGGGTTATAGTTGCACGTCTTTTGAATACCATTGATCTCCCTCAGCAAGAAAGGAATTTATGTTGTATGCAATCACAACAGTTCAGTGAGATATGCATTCTGATAGTTAAAATAAAACAAAATCAAAAAGCCCTGAGGCTAACACAGAGAGCCCTTTCCCCTTACACTGTGACCTACTATGGGTAATAGATAGCACTGCTTTCTCCCTGCAGGCAGCAGTTAACTGACAGTCTGAATATTCAGATATTACAAAGGAGCCCTTCAACATCACAGCTTTGCAGAAGGAGAATACAGGAGCTGTGGGAAATCCAAGTGTTAAAGCAAATTCCTTGTATATTTACACTGCTGCTTTTTAAGTTTCTTTTGTTAGCATAAACTTGCTTAGAATTTTAAGGAGAAAAGCTTTCCTGGATAGTAATGCAGACTGAGGTGTCTGATGTATGTTCACAAATCCATGAAGCTCCCTGAGTGAACTGGGAGCATGCAGTGTGCCAGAAGAATGTGACATGGCACTTAGAGGGTGGCTACTTTCTTTACTATTAGTAGCAGAAATGAAAATCCTCAAGTATAGCTTGAGTTCAGGAGCCCTCTGATTTCAGTGATCAACTTTGAAACGAGTAAATTGTCTTCAGAAATAGATCTTTCATCACAGTGTGCAATTTAATTACTTTCTGAAGACAGGTCATGAGTAAAGGCACTTTATCCTTTAGCTCTTGTGGCTGGGATCATATTCTGAGCCAATGCCAGGGCCGTTCTCTATCACTGTCAGTACATCTGACAAAGCAAGACAAAGACACAAATTCCAAAAGACAAGAGAGTGGACTGATGCCTTGGCATCAACTCAATGCTCCCCTGTTACTATCACATAATTCATATAAATTCATTTTTGAAGAAACTAGAGTCAGAGGAAAGGCCCTGTGGTTTCTGGCCTTCTGTGAATTTAGCTGCTGTGGAGGCCATCGGGAAGTCATCTCTCTCAATCCTTTTTTGAGGATTTCCTACATGTGTGGAAGGAAATAGCATAATGTCAAAGTCAGACTATGCTCTTGCTGACATTTTTCTTTGACAGGCATATTCTAGTATAAAAGTCACCATGATATAGAATGTTTTCTTAAAGGAGTGTCCTATCATAACTGATCCTTCCCTCTAATAGGAATATCCTACGTACACAATCCTTGGCCAAAGTCAGTACCAGACGTGTTACCCAAGTTCTGGCTTTGGGGCCATAACACCAGCAGACAGCAGCGCGGAGAGTACTACATTAGCAACAACTACGTATCCGACTGAAAAACCAAACGCCATGGTGCCTACACGGACGGTGCAGAGACATTCCTCTGGTAATGATTGCATCTTTAACAGAGTGGCATCTGTAACAGGGTGGCTAATGCCTTTGATAAACAATACAGTGTGCAGACATGGAAAAAACTTTATTTCAAAATGTGTAATTGAGCTGCTGTGCTTTGTATGTGAACAGATCTGCATAGTATTAAGTTACCTGAATGGCCAAGTTGTTAACATTCTCAGTAATATTTTCTTAGTTCAAGAGTACTCTTGAGTTCACCATTCTACATGAATTTTCATAGGAATTGGTCAATGCTCATTAATTGCTTTATGCTCAAGACCCAGACTGAATTCAAAAGCTTTCAAGTTGGCTTGGCTCCAGAGCCAAAAACTGGTCCAGGTCATCCATTTGGTAACCCTGAATGAGGACATGGATGACCCTATGCCTTTCTGCATTCCTGATAGAGTTCTGGTCCTATTTCTGAATAAGTCAGGCAGGCACCTGGGATGTTAAATCTTCTGTGTGAAGTGTTAATAGAGGTTTCAGTGGGTGTCTCCCATTGTCATAGTACTCTGCACATCAAAAACATTTACTGAGTGGTGTTGCTTTACCCTTTCTCTGTGAGAGGAGTTCTTACCCGTTGGAGAATTGGCTCTATAATGTATCCCTTTTCAGTCAAGGCCATGCTGCTTGGCGAAGCCTTTGTCTCCAGGGCCAACTACATCCCTGTGTTTTTTTGTTTGTTTGTTTGGGGGGGAATGGTTGGGCAATGTAGCTGTAGTCTGTCTCGTGTACAGTCAGCATCATGCTGTGGATTTGTGTACAATGAACATACTCCAGATAACTCCATACACTGGCGATTGCTTAACTGTTACTCTAAAGATACTTTGCAGTGGAACAGGAGGGAGTAGTGTATGCTGAAAACAGCCTGTCTCATATAGGGTTGCTCAACACAGAAAAATCATGTCATTAGCCCAAGAAATCTAGGATGGACAGGCATTACTCAATACTTCCCTTTGTACTGTCATTCCAGGTTAAGAGTTTCTGACAGAAACTCTCAAGAAGCATTAAAAGAAACAATTGAAGAGTAAAGCAGTGCTAGGATAGTGAGACTTTTGTGGGATTTACAGGCCTTAGGTTGAAGGGTGCTATGTCTTTTACTGCAGCAGAATGCAGTAAGTAGGTCAATCCTGACAGGTACTGAATTCAGGAGACAAAGCTGTTTTCAAATGATGGGACAAAGAAATAATATTTTATGTTTTAACAATGGTTCGACTACTATTGCTTCAATAAAGCAAGATAATGTCTTACCTGTTGCAGGGGAAGCTCGTGGTCAAATGCTGAGTTTTGTGTTGGTGTTTGTTTTGAGACATGAGGGGATGAGAGCTCTGTGACTTCTTTCTGCAGGAGATGCATCCACAAGTCCATCATTGTCAAGAGCAACAGCAAGTAAAGAGTTAGATGAGCAGGCAAGAAAAAACATCCCTGGGAAGAACAGAGGGAAGAGGAAAGCAGACACCTCCTCCTCACAGGACAGTGAACTGGAGGTAACTACTAATGTTGTTTTCTACAGGTAGCATTACAGAATGGTGTGGTGGTAAAAGTTCTCTCCTCCTCCTAGTGATAGGACAAGAGGGAATGGCCTCAAGTTGCACCAGGGAAGGTTCAGGTTGGAAATTAGGAGACATTTCTTCTCAGAAAGAGCAGTCGGACAACAGGTTGCCCTGGAGGTGGTGGAATCACCATCCCTCGGGGTGTTTAAGAAAAGATTGAATCTGGTGCTTAAGGACATGGTTTAGCAGGTGATATTGGTAGTAGGGAGATGGTTGGACCAGATGATCTTGGAGGTCTTTTCCAACCTTTATGATTCTATGATTCTGACTTGATTTTATTCTCTACCCAGCGAGTGTTTCTCTGGGACCTGGATGAGACCATCATAATCTTCCATTCACTTCTCACAGGGTCTTACGCTCAAAAATATGGCAAGGTAATGCTGTCTTTTATGTGGAAAAAAAACATGTATTATACAGAAGTAAATGTTAATCTCTGGAAAAGGAATAGAAAATGCTATTTTGTTTTAAATGTGTAATATGATACTTCTAATTTGTTGCAAATTGGAGGGGAAAAAAGGAACGCTAGATTTGGCTTTATACAAAGTTAGATTATTAAGATCACAAACACTTCCTTCTAACAATGTCAGACTGCTTTTGTCTTTATTGGAAATCATTGAGGACACAGTACAGAAGAAGTATTTTTTCTCATTCAAAATACATTGAAGAGTTTAGAATGTATGTGTTGCTTCTAAAAGTGCTTCAGTCCCTGCCATGAAGTACTGAAGTGCTTTTTTTAACATTTAGAGTCAACATATTACCAGATGGAATTACATCATTCTTGATAGGCATTTGAAATACTGTACAAAGTAACTGATGAAAGAGATTAGTCATAACTTACTTTTAGCCTGCAACCATGATAAGTTTACATTTTCTCTTTTTGTTTTGTCAGGATCCAACTCTAGTGATTGGCTCTGGTCTGTCAATGGAGGAGATGATTTTTGAAGTAGCTGATACTCACCTGTTTTTCAATGACTTAGAGGTACATGGCAAATATTTTTTGAAAAGCAAAACTCCATATTAATTAGAGTTACACTGCAGAGTTTGTGAAGGCAGATGTGCTTCACAGCAAGTCAATAATGAATAATGGTATGCCAAAACTTAAGTGGTTCTAAGCACAGCCAAATCAAAGGGGTGTTTGTTCTCTTTTATCTGAGACGGGCATCCTGGACACTTCGAGTGTCATGAGCTCTCCTAGCTCTCCTATGGGTTTCTACTTGTACCTGAAAACATTAAAGAGTGATGCCTACTTTGTATAATAGTTTCAGTCTGGACTGGTAAGCACTTGGCTTTCACTGATGCTATATTTGAAATAGAGACCAGAGATCTGGAGAAAAAGGTGACCTGTAGAATGTTAGTTCTTGGGGCTTTGGCTAAACAAAAGACAGTCTCAGCCAGTGAACCAGTAGGTCACACTGACTGTGTAACAACTATGAAGGATGTGCTTCTACAGATAAGCAGACTGTACCTACGGAGGTGCTATCCTCCATTCTTGCAAGCTATCTTTGCTGCTCTCCCATTCCTTTTCTTCTTGAGGGACTTCTGTTCAGCGCCCATCCTCTTTCATGCACAGTATTCTTTGCCAAATTAAATACATCTGTCTGTTCTGCATTTTCACAGAAGCTGAATATAAATTTTGCTTGAATTGTGGCAATACCCATGCTATGACATTATCAGATAGTAGTGAAAAGACTAATGCAAGCTATCTGGGGAGGTGTGAAATTTTGGCATAGTCTGGAATTTAGTGGTTGGAAACAGATTTCCTGACTTTTGTCATCTTTGAAATTTGAGCACAAAAATATGGATTCATGAACCTAATTTGCAGAATTTACAGGTCTAATTTAAATCTTATTAAGGCTGAATATGAAGAGTGACCAGTTAAATGTAGATGCATCACCGGTGTACATGGTGGGAAAACACAAGATGTTTTTGTTAATGCAAATGGAAACTTAAATTAAGTTTATATTTATGGCAGCTGTGAATTCTACAAAAGTGGTAATGACAGTTACATCTCTGCCCCAGGGGGAAAAAAAGTCTCTTGTGCTGGGAGGATAGTCACTGACATGTGAACTATGTAGTCAACATCACTCACTGCTGTTGGTACTAGTTGCAGTGGGAAATTTTTGAGGTGGGGAAAATTTGCTTGTAGTTCTAAGGTATTTGCAGTTTATCTCTGGGTTAAGTCAGCTGTACTAAAAAGCAATGTCAAAGCAATAAGGTATTGATATTTCAATACAAGATTTATGCTGTGGATCACTAGTAAGAAAATTGACTATTATGTTATTGTTTAAAAGGAGTATCATCAGTTGACCAGATAATATGGTTTGGGGGTACTTTTGCTTTTGTTTAGCTTGTTTTTGTGAAATGGCATAAGGGTTTCAGATGATAAGTGAATTATCAGTTCAACTTGTTCAGCAAGTGTTGAGGTTTCTTTTTTGCAGACAAAATGTCATAGAAACGTGATTTTTTTTTCTGACCTTTCTGGCTTCAAATCCCTCTCTTGGCAAGGACTCATAGGTGGTGCAAAGTAAAACAAAGCAAATGGAAGTACTGGAAAACAAAGCTAATGGAAGCTGTGTATAGGTTTGTGGAGACAGTATAGCTGTGTTTGGTATTGTTGGCAAATGTGAAGGGATCATTCTGTATCATGCTTCTTTTAATCTGCAAAGTTTGGTATGTTTCTGGATTACAACAGTGGCTTCTGTTTTTTTTTTTTTTTTTTTTTTTTTTTCCCCTGTTTTAAACAGGAGTGTGACCAGGTACACATAGAAGATGTGGCATCTGATGATAATGGCCAAGATTTAAGGTGACGTACTGAAGAATGCATTAAACGTATAGCTGATGCAATCTGGTTTATTTTGCAGGGCTTCAGAAAGAAAACAAGCTATAATGGGGTTAAGGAATGGAGGCCAGCATTGTACAGGGTCTGAAACTCTGTCAATGCTGTTTGTTTGCTGGGTGGTTTGTTGTTGTTGTTGGTTTTTGTTTTTTTTTTTTTAGACCTACAAAAAACTTTTGGAATTATAATGGGAATTGCATTGTCGAACTGCTGAATATTACCTATATTCTCAGTGATGTGTAATGAGTGGAGAACCTGCACTCCACACTTGATGATCTTGAGTTTTGTAAGTCTCCCTACAGTTTGCACCTCCCTTTGAGCTGATTTTATACAGTCAGACGGGGATAATTATTCTACTGCATTAGTGAGTTGAACTGCATCATGGAAAGGTCTGAGAATTGCCTGTCTGTCAGGGAGAAAGAAATATGGAGAAAGTGGTGAAGCAGAACCTGCTTCCTGCAGTCATGAGCTGGTAAAGCAGCTCATCTGCTTGTGGAACTGTAGCTGTGATCTAGAGAGGTAGCTATTACGTTTGGAAAATAGTACATGGGGATTTATCACTGCAGAACGAGAGAGGTTAGTGGAAAGGATGTTCTGTATTGCAGAGAAGTAAGTGAAGAGCAAAAGTTGGTTTTGCATTGGGGCTATGCAAGAGAAGTTGAATCAATAAATTTCAGTACAGCAGTTGAAAGCTGAAAGCAAGTGTGGGTGGGTATTAGAGCACATTGCCCAGAGTAGCTGGCCTCCGCCATCAGGGGTGCAGTGGTGGTTGTGCAGAGTTCTTCTTCATGGTGCTTTTCTAGCTGCTGTCAGAGCTGAAATCTACAACCCAGCCAGAGGGGTCACAGTGGCTCTGCTGCTGTGGCATATGTAATAGATCTGTTTTTTTGTTTTGTTTTTGTTTTTTAATAGCAACTACAATTTCTCCACGGATGGCTTCAGTGGCTCAGGAAGTAATGCAAATCACAGTTCATCAGTTGGTGTCCAAGGTGGAGTGGACTGGATGAGAAAACTGGCATTCCGCTACCGCAGGGTACGAGAGATCTACGATAAATACAAAACTAATGTTGGAGGTGAGTGTTCCCATGCACCAGTATCTGGAGCACTAACCAGAGTTTGTAATACCAGACTTGGTTCTTCTTGGTAGCTGTTCCATACAGTAGTTTTTGCTTTCCTAAACATTTGAACATGAAAATTAACCATTCTGCTAATGCTAAATAGGATCATATCTCTGTGTAATCTAAGAGGCTGCATCTTCCAAAACTGAACAGTATTCCAGTGTGCTCTCTGACTTACGTAGATAGGGTTGGTCAATCAATCATGTATCTCAGAGAAGGGTTTGGTGCAGTGTCCCTTTGCTACTTTTGAATGAAAGGCTGCCTATCACCCTGTGTAGAACAGGCCTAAATGACTTATATAACATTCTGCTTAGGAGACCTTTTCACCTATGTCTTCATAAAATCATTTATTAGGCAATCGTCAAGAAGTAAAGTGTTCGTTCTTCTGGTTGCCATGCTTAGTCTGACATCTCTAAGTCTGTTTACAAAGTCACTTAAAATCTTCTGATTTTGCTTCTCTTCCAATGCCACAGCAGTAATAAAGGTGCATACTGCAACTCTATTCCACAGAAGTCAAATGTTGAAAAAGTTTCTTTTTAGTCTGAATCTTAGCATTGAGATCCCTAGGAACAGGGTGCTGCTGGAGCAGCTCATCTGACTGTGTGACAGCCTGGTGGGTTGCAGATTTGAGTACCCTTAGTCTATGGAAAAGAAGCTTGATACAACATTTTCTTTGACACGCTTTCTGAAAAACAAGCAGCCAAAAAGGGTGGTCAGAACTGTAACCATCAGCCTTAAAAAATGTATTAATAAAGTCTGCATTTCACTGTACCACAATTACCTTATTTCTGGTAGGGATCAGACATTATTTAATATTTTGCATGTGGGAAACGTGGATGTGGAGTTTTTCAGGACCTGTCTAAAGGTAAAGTAGTTGTCAGCGCAGCCTGGAATGAATCCCTCTGTGGCCTCATTGTCAGAGGACTAGAGTATATTGCGTGTAGTGAGGAGTGGTGAGGCAGGAGTGACAAGGAGTCGTATTGCATGGCTGGAAATTGGGCGGAAACAGTTTCAGACTCAAGGGGCTCTCTTTTTTCTTTTGTTTTATTAAATAATGGAAGCAGATTTGACTGTATAGCCACTGTTTTTGACCATTTGCAACTGGATGTTTTGAGAAAATGATGTTTAAAAGGCGTTAAGTACAGCTCTGTAGAGAAGGACCTGGGAGTCCTGGTGGCCAGCAGGCTGACCATGAGCTAGCAATGTACCCTTGTGGCCGAGAAGGCTGAGGGGATGCTGGGCTGCATTCAGAAGTGTTGCCAGCAGGCCAAGGGAGGGGATCCTGCCCCTCTGCTTGGCCCTACTGAGGCCACACATGGAGCCCTGTGCCCAGTTCTGGGCTCCCCAGTACCAGAGGGACATGGAGCTACTGGAGTGAGTCCAGATGAGGGCTATGGAGATGATGAGAGGACTGGAGCACCTGTCATATGAGGACAGGCTGGGAGAGCTGGGCCTGTTTAGCCTGGAGGAGACTGAAGGGAGAGCTCATCAGTGTGTATAAATACCTAAGGGGAGGGTGTTGAGAAGATGGAGCCGGTCTCCTTTCAGTTGTGCTCAGTGACAGGAGAGGCAATGGGCACAAATGAAGCACAGGAGGTTTTGGCTCAATATGAGGGGGCACTTCTTTACTGGGAGGGTGACAGAGCACTGGGACAGCCTGCCCAGAGAGGTTGTGGAGTCTCCTTCTCTGGAGATAATCAAAACCCACCTGGATGCCATCCTGCATAAGGTGCTCTAGGTGATCCTGCTCAGCCAAGGGGTCAGACCAAGTGATCTCCAGAGGTCCCTTCCAAGCTCGGCCATTCTGTGATTCTCTGATTCTGTGATTAAGATGGGAAGGGTCCTTGGGCCTGTGTGGAGCAGGAAGTCTGACGGGGTGACTGCAGGAGTTCCTTTCGCTGCTGCTGCTTGTGACCTCGCACGACACCTACTCATTTTTTGTATAAGAGTTGATACATTTTGCTGTATGTATCCTATGAACTGCACAGGGCTTACCAATGCAGCTGAGAAAATGTGTTGCTTGCTTTCCAGGCCTTCTTAGCCCACAGAAGAGGGAAGCTCTGCAGCGACTAAGAACCGATATCGAAGTGTTAACAGATTCCTGGCTGGAAACTGCATTAAAGTCCCTGCTACTCATACAGTCCAGGTATGGAAACTGGAAACGTGTATGTTGCTTTCTCAGTTATTCTCTCTTAGATTTGCATGCACTTACAGCAACGCACACAAGTATATTACTGCTGCTTGTCACAGGTTCTAGGAAATGAAGTGAATGTGTGCAGGAACCCCACTCCTGAGCACCCTTTGGGGCCTTTCTATGGCAACATCCTTTGCTAGGAAAGTCCTCTTAATAGGACTGTGCTCAGAAAATTACATTTCTTCAGGAGAGATTTTGTTTAAAACAAACAAATCAAAATCTTGGCCTACAAAGACTTGGAGAAGCAGGGCAGCAAAGTTCATGGCACTTTGGAAAGCTGAGCAAGTTGCCCAAAGTACTCTTCAGCGCTATGAGGCGTAGGTGTGCTTTTACAAGTGTGTTTTTTTGTTGTTGTTGTTTTAGAAAAAACTGTGTGAACATCCTGATCACAACCACCCAACTGGTGCCAGCTCTCGCCAAAGTTCTTCTATATGGATTGGGCGAGGTGTTTCCCATTGAAAATATTTATAGTGCTACAAAAATAGGTAAGGGTCTGTGCTGAGACACCTGGCATTGAGGTGTCTTTTGTGGGCTAGCTAGGATTTTTACACAGGAAACACAGTTTCTGCAGCTGAGAAGTGCTTGTGACTGCTGTGATGCAGCTAGCCATGTTAATAGTGGTGGCTTCTGGTCTTATGAACCAAACTGGGTTCCCAGTAAGACAAAAATGTATTTTTGTTCTGGGAAGAAGGGGTTAGTTCAGGCTTCTGTTTCTCTCTGCCTAAGGCTCATTATAGTGGTATTCTCTTTTGGCAGGCAAAGAAAGCTGTTTTGAGAGGATTGTGTCACGATTTGGAAAGAAAGTCACCTATGTAGTAATTGGAGATGGGCGTGATGAAGAGGTTGCAGCTAAGCAGGTGGGTTTCTGCAGAGGTGGGATATGGGTTGATGCACACGGAGGTTACAGTAACAGTCTTTTATTGCAAGTACTCTTTTTCCAAGGCTGAATTCTTCAGGCCAGAGGCAGAGAGGGGAAACTTTGCCTTTGCAAGAAATCTTTTACTATGTTAAGACAGGAAGTTATCTGGCTCTTAAGCGTTTAAAGTTTCTATTTTACTCTTGTCTAGGGTTGAAGTTCATGTGTACTTGCAGTCTGTTAGTGTAGCACTGTCCCTGTTTTACAGGGACAGTATCTTGATGTGGCAGGCCTTGATCATAGCATGAGTCTATCAATCAGGGTAATGCAATTTCTCAGAAGCACTGAGGGAGTCACGACTTCATTGCCAGCAGTCAGATCATTACACAGCATCTACTATTAGTCTGAATTACAGATAAGGAGCAAAAAGTTTGATTGAACAAGCCTGAGTAGATTGTTCACTCATGTTAATTAAAGGCAGTTAAGTGCATGGATTACTGTCAGGACAGCATCTCTCAGGCGTCACACTGACTGCCATGTACCAGAGTTGTCATCCACATAGATTCCCTTGGAGTCTCGGAGGCTTTTCATCTGAGGTTTCCATCATGACTGCCCAAAGTGTCTGATAGTCAGTGCTGGCAACCATCATGAACTATTGTGCAGATAAGATAAGGTTCAGATACCAGTGTGCATATGACTGAGATCCTTCCTGAGCATGGTATGTGCTGTCACAAATGCTGTATTGCACAATTCTGCAGGTGTACCTTGACTGCTTCCACCTAGCTGCAAAATCACTCCAATAAAATGGACTTTGTTAATCTTCTTGTTACAGCACAACATGCCTTTCTGGAGGATCACAAACCACGCAGACCTTGTGTCCCTTCACCAAGCCCTTGAGTTAGACTTCTTGTAAGACGCTGGAGCAAAGGTGTGACTGCAGCTCCTGCAAGCCCTCTCCATTGCTGGGGAGGCAGAAATCTCATACATTTGGGGACTCAATTTGCAGCTTGATGAAGAATACACACCTAATGCAAATAGTACAGTAGAACGTGACACCAGGTCATTTCCTCAGGAGCATAGGCCCTGCCAAGTACAAAAGGTGTCCTATAAAGAAGCACTAGACTCAGCAGAGCTAGAGCTTGTCTGAAGAATAGACTCAAAGAAGCCAGCTGAATTCTTCTAGCAGGTAGTCTCCAGAAAGAAGGGATGATACAGTGGAGAAGGCTCTAACAGGTACTTCTGCTTTTCTATTCCCCTTAGTTATAGAACCCAAGTAAACATAAAACCTTATTTTTATAGAAAAATACTGACGGCAGAGCTGAATCTCCCTTGTTTTGCAAAGCCAAAAAGAGCTATTGTTTTTTTCCATGGGAAATACTAATGAAAATGTCAAAATACCTCTACTGATGTGAAAGTGTGTCCTCTCTCCTTTCCTGGGTGTTCAAAGCAGATAATTTATTATGATATCTTTATGTTATTTCTTCATTGTGGGATTTCTGGAAAACAAAAAGATAAGGGAATGTTTCTGGGGTTCCTCGTAAAGGGAAGTATTGCTGTTGGTTGATCCCATTGACTTCTAGTCAATGTGTGTACATTGCACATGGCTCCAAACCCTGTTAACAAGTAGTAGGTTGTTGGATTCCAGCAATCCACAACCCAAACTGCAGATCCCACAGATTTTCTTTATATGGGAAAATGAAACTGCCTGTGAACATTAGATACAACACGACACTATTGCAGATAGTGCTGAGAAGTGAACAGAAACCTCATTTGGATGAGGAATAATTTGAGAGAGAACTAAATCCTCATAAATGTTACAAAGAAGGATATGGTAACTAATCTTCACCTCTGCTTTTCTGTTTCCATTTGTGAGAGTATGTTCCTTTTAGTAGAATCAATTTTCTTATATTCTTCTTTGCATTAGCCAAACTCTACATAGAAACAAAATACAATCCTTGTTAAGGGGGACTTAATTCTGTAAGACACTGTGACTTGCCAGCCTGGAGCACACTGACCTTGGAAGTGATGGTTATGCTCATATTTTTGCTACTATCTCAGAAAAAAAAGGGTGGAGTCAGTGACCTGCAGTACCACTAGCCAGAAATAACCAGCTGAAGACTGTGCTGGCACGGGGAGCTGGTTTTGTGCGAGATCAGGCTGTGTTTGGTGGTGTCTGCCACCTGCCTGTACCCTGATGGCACAAAATTGGCAGGTGCCTGGAGTTTTTGTACAGAGGCCGGATGTCTGGCTCAGCAGGAAAAGCAGAGGTGTGTAGTGGGGCTCAGCAAACACCACGGCTGCACCCAAACTCTTCCAGATCTTATCTGCAGCCCAGCATAACCCATCTGGGTCTGGTCTGAAAGACCCAACCTGTCACTTCAGAAGGACGCTGACCCACTCAGGCTGTGCCTACAGAAGCAGGTGATACCTGCTGCATTCATTTCATGGCATTAATTACTGAGGAATCATTTCCATCAGTGTTGGGGAGTTGCTGTGTTGGCTCAGCCCATGCACTGTGATGTGGCCTGTGAGTGACAGGTTGGTGCCTGTCCCTGTACTGGCTCTGGTCACCACTGCTGAAGAGGTGTTAGGGCATTGGACTCCCAGAGCTGAGGGACTGAACACAGAGGTCTCTGTTTCAGATGTTCCTAGCTCCAGTTTTGGTTTTAAAAATATATAAAAATCAGAGTTTTTCTCACTCCAAGATGGCCAGGAGTCAGGAGCCATCTGCTTTCCATCCAGCTCCTTGCTAGGTGTTGGCCTAGCACTTTGATCTCAGGCGGACTCTCTGGGTCTGCATATTTTCACAGGAAACCTCTGCTTCAGGATTGTGCCCTGTGTGTAGCAGCTGCTGCCTGTGAGCAATGTGAGCTTTTGTCCCATCAGAAAACCTGAGGAGCCAATTTCTGCTTTCATGCTCTGGGTGCATGCTGGTGTTTAGCAGCAGCATGAGCCTTGTGCAGAGTGGAAGGATGGAGATGGCACAGGGCTGACAGTTAGGTTCATTTGAGGGCTTTGAAGAAGACTTGTTACTGCATCAGCAGGAGCAGATCTGAGAGAAAGGGAGCCACGTGGAAAAACAGCTTCATTTGTTTCTGAAATGTCCTTAGATAAGGACATCTCTAAGTTACGGAAGAGTCTGTGCTGGTTCCTCAATCTCTCTCTGCAGGTCCCCAGCCCATCCAAAGGTCTTGTAAGCAGGTTTTGAGATGTCCTAGCCTGTGAGCAAGTCTTGTACTCCAGCCAGCTGAACTTTGGGATGGAAACCCGTGCCTTAACCGCCCACTGCCTGGCAAGTGGCCTCTCTGCTTCACTAACGTCTAAAGTCGCTTGCAGGAGAGCCACGTCGGTCCAGGCTAGGAGGTGGGATGTGTTTTGCCCAGGCACTCACAGCGAGTGCTGGAACCAAGGTACCAAGCAGCCCAAAAGCTGGCAGGCTTTGCTTTGTGTTTGTTTACTTTTAAAATGTTTTAAAGAAACTTTAAAAGGGCAGCAAAATTTTAGCTGAGTGTGGACCTATTGCAGCCAGTGACATTTCATACTGATATTTATATGATGTCTCCTTGAATGTATGTAAAGTACTTTTATAATAGGAGATTGATGGTACATTTCTGTGTTTGTTTAATAATAAAGGTTGACCTGGCTATTTTATTTTTTTTCCCCTCTGCTGGATGATGTTAAGACTTTGCCTGTCTCTCATGTGTCAGGTACAGCCTCTTTAACCAAGCATTGATTTGCTTCTGTGTCTCTTTGCTCTCCTGTTATTCCTGGCCTGGCTGTAAGCTGAACCGCTGATAAATCCAAATACGTGAACGAATGCCTGCTGAGCTGGCCTGGGTGCACACAAGCAGCTGCTGGCCTCCTCCCTACTTTTAACTGCAAATGCAGTCTTAAAAACCAACCATCTGATCACGGTGCGTGGTGCCTCCACATGCTCTGGGGGAAGTGCCAGTGTTGGCCCACAGCCTGCAGTGGTGCAGAAAGCAGCGGGAGCCCCCCGAGCCCACAGCAGCCTTTTCTGTGCTCACATCCCAGCACAGCAAAAGGAGGGGAGCCCCAGGGGCTGCTGGCTGCGCAGTCATTGCCTGTTTGTGTTCTGCGTAACGGGAGCTGTCCTATGAACTGGAAAAAAAATAAAGTCTTTATTTTCTATAGTCAGTGCTTCAGTCTGTTCTCTGACAGCCCCTCCCCGCAATTGGTCCCTGCCCTTGGTGATGGCCCTGGCTGGGGTCAGTGGCAGCAGAGCAGTTTGGGTCACTGAGCCTCAGGTCCCAGCACAGCCCCTGGAGGCCCCTGCTCCCCTGGGGGTTCCTGCAGGAGACAGCAGTGCAATTCCACAACCTTTGGCTCTGCTCTGCTGCCCACATAAGTCACATCATGCTTGGGTAGTGAGGCACAAACCCTGCCTTTTTTCCCCCGTTCCCTTTTGCACAAGTCCAGCAAGCAACCTCCTCCAGTGGCACCACGGCACAGCTGCTGCACCAGGCCTTTGCCCTGGGCTTATCTTGTGGCAGGTTCATGGGACAGGAGCAGTTCAGCTCCATCTGGCTGCCTCCCCCTGCACCACCCTTCCCTGAGCACCTGGTGTGGGCCAGTCTCCTCCTGCAACGGGGGGTGGATGGGCAAGGGGCTGTGGTGGGCCATGCAACAGCAGAGGGAGCCAGGAGCTGCCTTGGAGCCTGCTTGGGCAAGCACCATGTGTCCAGGCAACGGGCCCAGGCTCTGCCACAGTTCCCATGCTGCAGCCCCATGTTTTCTGTGCCACTGTTACGGCCAAGAAACTGACCCTGGGTTGTTCCAGCCTGGTCGCAGCTGTAGTTGGTGGTGGTAAGAATGGCTACAAATGGACTGTAAGGTGACAAGCCAGAAATGCTGAGCCAAGCTGCAGCCCCACCAGCCTGTGCCCAGGGTGCGTATGGGGGTGTGGGGCAGCAGCTATGGGGCAGCAGGGCCTGGCCCCAGCTCCTAGCCATGCTGTGACTGCCCTGAGCTGCCCCCATGGACAAGAGCATGGGCACAGCACAGGGTCTGTCGCCCAAGTGCCTCTTACCCTGCTCACGCAAGCTCTTTCTGCAAGTGATGATGCAGGAGGAACAGCTCGCTGGGTGCTGCAGAAACTCCAGCACAGGCCCCTCTGCAGGCAGGAGCTGCTTTGTCCCGTGCCCTCTCTCTGCACAGGAGCTGAGCTCCTGAAGAGAGCTGAGCTCAGCGCTGCCCAGCTCCCCAGACAGCGGGAATGGCATGAAGGGACCGTTCAGGAGGTGAGGCCACTGCTTACATGGGCCCCGGATCCCACCCCAGGACCCCTATAACACCCTAAAGAGGTGCAGGCACCCTACAACCGCTGCCCTCCCAGGGCAGCCACTCTCCCAGGTGGGTGCCAGGCTGCACAGAGAGCCCTCACCTTCTTCTCTGCCCCTCTGAGTAGGACTCTGAGTCATATCTCAATACTGGGCAATTTTTGACTTTAACAGCAAAACACCAGAAGTGGGAAAATTCTGCCTGCAAACAGAAACACCCAACAGCTGCTGCCAAGGAGAATGAGCCCTCTACTACCAGCAGCCACGTCCATGAGAAGCAACCTTGGCAGCAGGCACAAAGAGGATGAACAGTTGTTTGTTTGTTTTTTGAAAAGCCTAACAATAAATAATGAGAGAGGTTGACACAACAGTGCATTCACAATGTACTGGCCTCTGCCCCGAGCACCATGGCTCCCCTCCAGTGCAGCAGTGGGAGCCCTGCTTTGTGCCGTGGGACTAGCCAGGCACTCGCAGATCTCCCCAGCTTTCTGCCTAGCCCCTCCAGCATCCCGGACATAGCACCAAGATGCCCAAAACAGCAGCCTGGGGCACACAGAGGAATAACAGAGAGAACTAGCAAACCTATCTCCTCAGCAAGTCAGACCACTTTGACGAAGCAGGACTCCTTCCTGAGGAGCTGGAGGACCCAGCCTCAGACAGCAGCGTCAGCAGAAGCAGCCCCGTTCAGCAAGTGCTGCTCTGCCAGGACAGGTACCACAAACTGGCGCTGGGCCAGCCACTGCAGCCTCCTGTTCACAAGGTCCGGCTCCAAGACAGTCCGGAACTCCAGCCCATCGGTCCTCCTGTTGGCATCCACCTCATCATAGCTGCCCTGCTGCTGTGCTCGTGCGCTGGGGTGCAGCCACTGGTAGTAGCTGACTCTCAGCAGCAGCCCCAGAAGATAGCAGGGCAGGGCAGCAGAGACCACTGGGATGAGGTACAAGTGCTCGTCCGAAGGGGAGCGGCACAAGAGCCAGGACAGGGCCAGCAGTGTGCTGTCCACCAGGATGAAGCCATGATAGATGATGCTGCGGTACAGTGTCCTCCCCGGAGCCACGTTGAACCAGCTGAAGTACAGGATCACAGCCACAATGGCCCGGTAGAGCTGCTCGGGGCCAGGCGACTCCATGAAGTCCGTGCCCTGCAAGCTGACCCAGAGGAACATCGCCAGCCACACAAGCAGGAAGTGAATAGCAACGCCATAGGGCCACAGCAGGGCAAAGAGGGCGACCAGGAGGATGCGGGGGCAGGTGAGGGAGAGGTTCCACAGGAAGTAGACAGCTGAGGAGCCCAGGCTCAGCTCATACTTGTCCTGCAAGAAGGAGCGCAGGGACTGGTGATAGTCCAGCAGAGACCAGGTCACACACAGGAAGGCAGTGCAGATCCCCAGTCCTGCAAACACAGCAGCAGAGATGCAAAGGGCAGACCAAGCTAGGGTTGGCCCTGCTCCAAATATTGCCCTGCCAGACATTGCTTAAACGTGCATCCCACCAGCATGCAAAGCAGCAGCTTTGGGGAGTCAGAGCATCAGCATCTATATTTCTTCTCTTGTCTCCCTGGCTTCCTGCCCTCCCCAAGGAGCAGGCTGGTGCTGCTCCTGGAGGACTTTTCCCTTGTCCAAGCCTGGCGGCTGGACCAGGAGATGGGGAAGAGGCGACAGGACCAAAGAGCTCTGCAGAGCCCATTTCCCCAGCCAGGGAAACCCCCAGCCCACAATGGCAGGAGATGAGCTCTGGCTCCACAGAGCCAGGACACGGTTCAGCTCCCTGTTTCTTAGGGGGCTCATCCCCTTTCTGGGATGGGTACCAAAGCACCTCCTCCATGGGCTCCGCTCCACTCTCCACACGTGTCCCCAACAGCACCTCCCTGCTCCCCAGCATACTCCTGACTGCTCTCCTGACCCTTGGGCCCTGGCCAAGGGCATTCTGTGCTGTACAGGACCACAAGGTGAGGTAGGTGCAGGGGGGTGCACCTCAGGCACAGCCTCTCCTAGGGGACACAGGAAGGATCACAAAGGTCCCCCAGCTTCAACCCTCTCCAGGCCCAGCATAGGCCAGTGGGGCACACAGGACCAGGTCCACCTTCCTGCATATTCTGTCAAGGAAGCAATGGATGTGAGACATGAATGGCTGGATAACCTCAAGCAAAGGCAGAAGAACAGCATCCTGCATGGTCCTACAGCCTGCAGACATCCTACAAGGTCCCTCCTGCCCTTCAAGCTCAAGCCTGCAGCCCCACAACCCCTCCCCGGTTCCAGCCCCCTCACCCTGGGATGGCTCTGCCTTGTTTGTCCGCAGGATAACGTAGAGGAGCAGGGTGAGCTGCGGGGTGTTCTCCAGGAAGGTCTCGAAGAGACGCAGCATGCTGATGTCATGGGAGAGAAAGGCCATGCGGTTCTGCTCCTCCTCCGACACTGCCTTTGCCCAGCACACCTTCCAGCCCACCTTCAGAGCGTGGAGACACCTGCACGGGGCCATGGCTGCAGTGAGGAGCTGTGTGGGGCAAGGGGCACCTGCAGCAGCGTGCCCATCGACAACCACGCGCTGCCCTGTTGGGACACGTGGCACCAGCAAGTCTGAGCCTGGAGCTGCCATTCATTTCAACTTGGTCTTAAGCAATTCCCTTCCCCACGACAGAGGTACACCAGCAAGGTGCCAGCCCCCACCAGAAGAGTCCTGCAGCAACCGCCCCGTAACCCCTGCACAGCTTCCAGGCCTTTAATGTACAAGAGCTTCTCTGCCCCTGGCATCTGCTTGCTTGTGCATCAGGAAAAAGAAAACAGAGGCACAGAGCGGTGCGTATCCTCCCCTCTGACTTAACCACTGATTTCTGCGGAGGAAATTCAGCAAGCAGCCAGGTCATCTCCTTCAGCGGGGAGGCAAGGCACAACATGGCCATGCTGCCCCCTGAAAAAAAGGAGGGAGCAGAAGCCAAAACAGGATCTATGTGCTCTGCTCCACTGTTTTAGGAGCTGATCTTCGCTCCTGGGAACAGAGGTGGACGCAGGCCCTGTATTTGCTGTAAAAAACGAGGCATCATCTAGTCTCGACGCTTCTGCTCGCTGTTGCTGGTTGCCACGCCAAATGGGCCGGCACCGAGGGGCAAGGAGAAACCGGGCAGGCAGGGGGTGACGACCGGCCCTGACTCGGGACCGAAAGCGCAGGACCGAGGCCGGGGCCTCGCGGCCCCCGCCGAGGCTGGGCAGGAGCCCGCGGGGCCGAGTCCGGGCCCGTCCCGCAGGGGGCGGCCGCGGCTCTGCCGGGACGGGGTCCGGGCGGGGCCCGCTCCCAGCCCGCGGATGGGGACAGGGGCGGTCGGCGGGGCGGGGGGGACGCCCGGGGCAGGGGTCCGGGTGCCGGCGGGGCCGGTGCCACCACGGAGGGAGCAGAGAGGGCGGAAGGTGCGGGACGGGGCGCGGGGGGACGAGAGCGGGGCTCCTCCCCCGGGCCGTACCTGTAGAAGAAGCCGAGCTGGAGGAGGTGGAGGGCGGCGAGCAGGCAGCGGGGCAGCTCGGGGCGCAGTGCGGCCGGGTCGGAGCGGAACCAGAGCCAGCTGCAGGCCTGGGTGGCGGCCGAGGCGGCGGCCAGCAGCACCAGCCCCAGCGCGGCCCAGCCGGGGTGCCCGGCCCGCGCGTACCCCGCCGCCACCCAGGCGTCTGCGCACACGTCCAGCGCCGCCGCCGCCGCCCCCGCCGCCGCCAGCAGCAGCTGCAGGGGCCCGAACCGTGGCGGGGACCGCGCCGCCATG
>NC_048915.1:317384-380909 GCF_011077185.1 Oxyura jamaicensis
GACACCCACCTGCGTGATCTCCACGTCCCGGATCCTGAAGGTCTCGTGGGCCCGGCGGGCGGGGGCCGCCGGTGGCGGGGGGGCGCGCCCAGGGCCGCCGAGGCCACGGCGGCCACGGCGGCCACGGCCCCTCGCGGCACTAGCGGCGGGCGCGTCGCCGCCTGACGGGCTCTCCCCTTCCCTCCTCAGGTAACTTCGACGGTGGCTACGGAACCGCGGGCAGCTCGGGGCCCGCGGGCGGCTACGCGCAGTCCCCGGGAGGCTTCAGCTCGCCCACCGGCACCCAGGCGGAGAAGAAGCAGGTAGGCCGGCGGCGGGGCCTCGCCCGGCGCCCGGAGCGCTGGGCCGCGGCGGGCGACCGGTGCCCGGAGGCGCTGACGGCGCCGCCCTCTCCTTGCAGCGAGCCCGCTCCCAGAACATCGTGCCCTGCACCGTGTCGCAGCTGCTGGCGGCCGAGCAGGTCGACGAGACCTTCAGGATCCGGGACGTGGAGATCACGCAGGTGGGTGTCGCGGGTGGCCCTCGAGGAGGCTGGGACCGGCGGGAAGGCTGTGAGTAGGAACGCGCTTGCCTTCGGCTCTGCCCCGGCTAACTGGGTCGTCTTCAACCGCAGGTTACCATTATAGGGATAATTCGGCACGCTGAGAAAGCACCAACGAACATTCTCTACAAAGTGGATGACATGACGGCAGCGCCGATGGATGTCAGGCAGTGGGTTGATACTGATGTAAGCACCAGATTAGTTACTGAGGCTGCTATGTGGATGGCACTTAAGACCTATGGAGAGAGTAGTTTTCAAAACAAAAAGAAGTATCTGTTTAGAAAAGTATTTTGGGAATAACACGCCTCTGAATGCCAAGGAAGATGTTGCTGTAACAAAGATCGCTGGTGTTGTGCATGATTATTCTCCAGTTTTGTAATTCATACGTGGTTCTACAATGAATCACTTCAGATAACTTTTTTAGAGTATCGCTGCTGAAGTTCAGCCATAGCTGTACCGAGAGATGCATGCTCAATACTTCTGCATAAGAAATACAAAACCAGAGAGTGAAAGAGGTTTTGTATGTGTCTCTGTGACTAAGACATGTACCAGTGCACATTGTCTCATCTTCCTATGTGTGATTCCTGAAATGCTGCTAGTTTTCACTGGACTCTCATGCAGATATAGTAAGCCTTTAAATCTAAATGCATTTGCAAATGAACAGCAGAGTTCCGTTCAACAGCTCTGGGAGAGTAATTAAGCAGACATTCTGTTGGCTGACTGCATGTTTATCTTAAGTTCAATTTATGTTTATCAATAAATTCTATTTTTCATTTACAGTTATGTTTACCTAACTGTTCTAAATGGTCATGGGAATGGATACAATTTGTGTTTGCTTGAGACTTTACATAGAATCATAGAATCATAGAATATCCTGAGTTGGAAGGGACCCTTAAGGATCATCAAGTCCAACTCTTTTCTAAAAAAGGGACCCTTAAGGATCATCAAGTCCAACTCTTGACACCGCACAGGTCTACCCAAAAGTTCAGACCATGTGACTAAGTGCACAGTCCAATTCTTCTTAAATACATCTCCTTTCTGAAGTCATTGATTGTGATAATTGAGAAATGGGAATGTGAATAGCAAAACCTTGCTTTCTCCTTTTCTTCTCTGTAAGGAGGCAGGTGGCGAGAATATCGTGGTACCTCCAGGAACTTATGTAAAAGTAGCTGGTCATCTTCGGTCCTTCCAGGTGAGGTCATACATGAGTCCTCAACTAACGAGGCAGGAGCAGTGGCTTGAAGGATTGGTGGATCTGGCAAAGCGTTAGTAGGCTCCCTTTAGAATATTCAGTTATTTGTGATCTTTGATTATCCTTTTCTGTGGACAAATCCTTGAATGTTTTTGCCTGTGCTGTATGAATCACTCATATTGTTACTAAACTGAAAGGATGGAAGATGCATTTAAAATGCCACTATTTATCAGTTAATTATTTTCAGCGGAAAAGAGTACTGGCCACCAGGTCATTGGATGCTTGTCCTGTAGAGCTTAGACCATGATCTGGATAATGGGGATGCTTCCTGCAGCATATTAGGTAGTAGAGTTGCCTCGTAACAGTCACCCTTTAAATAATGCTGCATGTGTTAAAGCAAAGTGCAGTTAGTTACTAGCCCTTTAAAAGAGAAGTGTCCTGTCCTGCGCTGCTTTGCATGATCACATATGAAAACTGAAGTCCAAAAACTTTGATGCTTGTTACATGCAGAAAAACTCCCTACCCACCAATGTCCCTGTTCCTATCTAGAATGATTAAGCACATTCTGTTGCTAACATGTTAATTGTATTATTGTACTTGATTTTTCTTTTTCTATTTTTTTTAAATCTCTGAAAGAATAAGAAAAGCTTGGTGGCATTTAAGATCATGCCTCTGGAAAACATGAATGAGTTCACCACGCACATACTAGAGATTGTTAATGCGCATATGATCCTCAGAAAAAATCTTATGGTATGTACTTCAAGATCATGACTCCATGCTAGCCGTTACTGGATTATTGTTTATCTGCCAAAGAGAGTGGACTCTTGGTTCACTGGGGAAATTGTATACAAGTTGTGGGGATGTAAATTCTGAAACTTGAAGTGCTACAGTGAGGGTGTAACAGGAGTCCTGGCTTCCCTGGAGAGACATTGTGTTGCAGTCAATTCCCATTGGTTTCTTTTGGAAATCTATTTTTAATTACCGTCTCTCTGATGTGTAACATCGAGTCTTTCATGCTCTGGGTTTACAGCAGCCTGTGTAACCACAATTCTTCTACTCTTGTAATTACAGGCAGCATCAAGAGCGCCTCAGTCATTTACCTCTGCTGGGATAGGTGACATGGGGGGCTATGGTGGAGGTGGCAGTCTGCCAGTGAATGGACTCACAGCACATCAGAGTCAGGTGCGTGCAAGCAGCTTCTCCAGAGGCAGCTGTTGCAGTGGATGCTGCTGCAGAGTGATGTAGGATAAAACAGTGAATATTCTTTGAAGAATGGTAATTCTTCCTTGACCTTGCTGTCTGATGTAGATAGAGAAGCTTAGCTGTGTGCTAATGGTGTGCTTCATGTTCTTCCAGGTGCTGAACCTGATTAAAAACTGCCCTGTCCCAGAAGGTATGAGTCTTCAAGAGCTGAAACTTCAGCTCCACAATGTCAGCATGTCAACAATCAAGTAAGTGTGTAGAAACAAAGCATGTGCTTGAAATATGGGTAGTCCTTCATGGAGACTGATAAAAGGAGGCAAAGAAGAAAATAGTGGGCAAGCCTAGATCCCTACTTTTTAAACAGGGCTGGTAATTTCATGTAGTAGTGAGCCTGAGCTTTTGAATTCTTCTGTGAAATGGTTTAGAACGAGACGTTGTTGAAGTGATGATAAAGTGCAATACTCTCTGTTTTCAAAACAAGCTGTTCAGTAGCTCAGTAGCAAAGCAATTGGTACCTGGGAGTGCTTCGGCAGTATCTTTTCCTGTTCAAGGACTATTTTTCTCTATATATATACCAAACAAAATTTTGGAATACAGTGGGGGATGGTGGTGTATGGTTTTGTTTTTCTTCTTGCTGTTTCTTGTAACTTCTCCCTGACACTGAGAAGAACAGTGAAATTTAAAGACAGTATTAATGTCTGTTATATTCCTGTGTTTTGTCCTCTTTGAATCATAGGTTCTGCTTTTATCTGGAAAAAAAAATGCTGAGAGTGGTGGCCTTCTCTGTTCTCAGAGACTGAGAATTGCTTGGGGGGTCATACTGACATGGCTTTCAAAATCTTTCTGTACCTACTAATTGGTGGAGCAGCTCTTTAATTGCTAACAACATAAAGTTACTGGGAGCATCCCTTGGAAGATGCTGGAAAGGAACGGGGGAAAGGGGTGCTGTAGATGGGAAGTAACCTGAGAGAAAAGTGTTGATGTGGACTACTTAGCATTTGACTTTTTTTCTTCAAAGGCAAGCAGTTGAATTCCTTAGCAGCGAGGGACACATCTACTCCACTGTGGATGATGATCACTATAAGTCTACGGATGCTGAGTGAAGTTCTTTCCAGCTGGATTTGTTTTTAAGCAAATGCTTGTCTGTGTTTCAAGTTAACCTGCCGAGCTTTGTGATGTAGAAGGTGATCTTTGCTCTTTCTAGCCTGTAAGAGTCAGTTATTCTGTGAGTGCCTACATGTTGGTACTCAAGGACAAGCAGAAGGATTCTGTTGACTGAACTTGATTACTGTGCCATGATGGAAGCATAAGCGAATATGGGAAAACTGAACTCAAAGCTTCAGAGCCTTCAGTTTGTTTTTGTCTCTTAGTAGAATGACTGTTAGAAAGAAAAAAAAAAAAAAACTTTCTAATCTTGTCGTGGGCAGATAGACTTTTGTTTCTAGAGCTGTTACTACTACCACGCCTTTCATTCCATTTAATTCACAAAGTGGGTAGCCAAGCGTACTATTCCACTAATGTATAGTAATCATGACTAGTTTTGTAATTAGTTTAGTCTGTGCATTTAAATCTATATTTGTACTATAAGGTAATCTTATTACTGGAGCTTTTGAATCTTATATCCAATAAAATTTTAACTTGGCTAGTCTTGCATGCTCGTGTAGCTCTAGAGGCTTTTGCTCTTCCCTAAAGAAAGAAAGCATGCTGATAAAACTTAGATGTGTGGGTAAAAACATAGCCCATGCTTTCCAAGGATTTAGTTAACAATACTTATTTTTTCTTAAACTCATTTAAATTTTCTTAACTTGGTAAATTGGTTTAAAAGGTCCAACTGATACGAACATCTGGACATGAAAACATTAAATAACTCTAATACTGAAAGAAACTACAAGTTGTATCAATGTTTTAAATGGAGCCAGGATCATTTCTGCCACCAAAAGCACTTTAGCTGAAGCTGAAATGAATTACATCATGTAACAAGTTGCGGTGGGATTTGTTTAAGACATCACAGAAGTAAACACTGAGTTAGGAAGCAGCAATGTAGATAGTGGTGATGCATCAGTGTGGAGCTAACAAATTTGCATCTCTTTTCTCTGCACAATCCTATTTTGCTCAGAGAGGCAGCATGCTGTTGACAGCTGCTTCAGAATATCTGTTCTCATTCATTACATGCTTCCTGTTATAAAATGCAAAGCTGAAAACTACCTCCTGGGAATTGTTTTGCAGTTGTCAGTGGGAACATTTGAGTAGTTAATAAATATTCAGAAGCATTGTTCACAATGAACCCGTAAAGAACATAGCTGGTCTCAAAGAGGATGCATGGTTTCTGTGGCAAATGTTTTTAGCATTGCTGAAACGCAGGACCCGGGATCTTACAAGCTGAATGCTAATAAAACCAAAATATACTTGCTGTCCACCAGATGGGAGCCTGGTCTGCTGCACTGTGTTGACCTGTTCTTTGAGAGCTGCTTGCTGCTTTCACCATGCTATGGGACCTGCTGGAGAAAGCACATGCAGTCAAGGGCTCGTGCTCCCTGCTTGTCACTGGCTTCCACGGGAGTTGCAAACTATGGGTCTCAGTTCAGTTTTTTATATCTGAGAGGGGTGAGGTAACCTGGCTTTGGAAAAGCAGTTCTTCCCTGTCTGCCCATTTGTGACACTGGCATCTGCTTACGTTGTTAATGCTGTAGCAAAATCAATGTATCCTGTGCAGGTTCAGATGGTGGCACAGCTGGAGCCCATGGTGTACTTTTGGGGCTAAATCATACTATAGATGTGTAACAAGTGAGACTGCTACGCAGACTAGCAGACCTAGAAGCCAGAAGTACTATAATTCCAATTTTGCAGGTGGTGTGCATATTAGGAAGAAAATGATGATTTTTGGAAGTGAAGATGAGTGGAATTGCCTGCAGTAAAGAGAGTAATTGTAGAACTATATGAAATGCTTGTGAGTGGAGTGTTAAAAATGTCTTCAGCTCTAGAGGGAGTTGGCTTTTTCTTCAAAGCATCAAAGGGCATCTGCTTTTGACTGGCTATCAGGACAATTTAGTGTGGGGTTTGGATCTCTTGGGGACAGAAGTGTTTGTTGCTTTGAAAAAATGCCTATGTTTAAAGCTATGAGTAAGCTAAGGGTGAAATCCAAGCTCCTGCTCCTCTCCTCATCCTCTTCAGCCTTAGTTCAACAATTACTTTTTTCCTCCAGGGCAAGCAAAAATTGTATTCTGGGGTGACTGCAGTGGGTTGCTTGCTTGAAGCTTTGTACATAAGGTGCTGTAAATGGTGATAGTACTTGTTTGCAGGAGAGATGAGCTCTTGCTTTGGTGAGTATTCAGTAAAATGATCTCAACAGCAAGAGTCACTGTCTTAGTCACAATGCTGTGATTTGAGGAGAGAACCCTGATACTGTTAATCACAGGGTGAAAACAGAGAAGGAAACCAGCCCAAATCCCATGTAGGGCTTTAGCCAGGTTGGAAGGGAGGAGATGCTCTCTGCAACTTTGTAAATTTGCTCTAGACTCTAGGTGAGGAATTACATGAACTGAAAAACAACCCAAAATGACACTTCAGTGAGAGATGTTAAAAACAAATAAACAACAACAAAAAACACAGTTTACTAGTAAAGAAATTTAAAAGTTTATTTTCCAGCTCTGATTTGTACCTGCTTCTAATCTGAAGTAGCTAGGTCTGGAAAGTGCCCTGTGTTGGTGCTGCTTGGCGCTGCAGCAGTCAGGCAGGATGGCAATGCTTCATCCAGTAGTAGGATGTATAGAAAGCTGCTGATGTTGGTTCATGAGCCTTTGGTAGATTCCAGCAAAGCAACTGCAACAGAAGAATTACTTCTAGAACTTTTCAGTTTGAAATGGCTATGAGCACGGCACATCCTTAGGATCCAGCCAAGCTATTATGCAGAAAGTGTGTGGATGATGATAATGCATAGGAACAGAGTGAGATACATGTTCTAGGGCCTTGGTCAGCACCTCAAAGACATCTTGGTGACTGCTCAGTTTCCAGGATGTTTGCCCAACTGTTTGCTGCTCCAGTGCAGTTGGAGAGTCCCAGGAGTGACAGCAGAGGATGCAATCCATAGCACAACAGCCAGCTACAGCAGAGCAGGGAGGATTTAGTCTGCATATGTGGCTGTTTCTCAGGCATATGGGCTGCTTGCATTCATAGAATCATATGGGGCTGAGGTTAGAAGGGATATTAAAGATCATCTAGTTCTAATCCCCCTGCCATCAGCAGAGATGCTACCCACTAGATCAGGTTGCTCAGGGTCTCATCCAACCTGGCCTTGAACACCTCTAGGGATGGGGCATCCACAACTTTTCTGGCCAACCCCTTCCAGTACCTTACTACCCTTACAGTGAAGAATTTCCTACTAACCTCTGATCTAAATCTCCCCGCTTTTAGTTTAAAACCATTCCCCCTTGTCCTGACATTGCCCAAGCAAAAAGTTGTTTCCTTTCTATAAGCCCCCTTTAAGTACTGAAAAGCCACAACGAGGTCACCCCGGAGCCTTCTCTTCTGAAAGCTGAACAGCCCCAGCTCTCTTAGCCTTTCTTCATAGGAGAGGTGCTCCAACTCCTTGGTCATCTTCATGGTCCTCTGGACCCACTCTAACAGCCCCACATTATTCTTGTGCTGGGGACCCCAGACCTGGACACAGGACTGGAGTCTTCATTAGTAGGGCCTCACAGGGGCAGAGCAGAGAGGGACAATCCCCTCCCTTGACCTGCTGGCCACTCCTCTGCTTATGCAGACCAGGATGCATTTAAGGTAAGGGGGACACATTATTTGCATCATTGATGCAGTTGGAAGTTGTGCTGTGGACCCCTAAGGTTGTATTTAGCCTTTCTTTAATAGACTATTTAGTAGCCTTAATTTAATACAAGATCTAAGAATATTCAGAGGCTGGACAGATGATTAGAAAGGAAAAACAGTCTGCATTTTGTGAATTGTCTTTTGAATGTCTTCTTCAATGACTTCGTAGTCATGTTCATCGCTGCTTCTCTCCATGTCTGCAAGAGAGAAGCACAAACTATGTACATAAATGGAGCTGGAGCATGGCAGAAACACTACAGGTCCCAGCCTGCCCTCCCCTCCCTTCCTGCCTTGTGTACTGGTGCAGGAGTACCTGCACCAGGACTCAGCAGTAGCCCCAGCAAGTCTGGGACCAAGCACCTGAAAGGAAAAGGGCTTCTCACCACTATAAACACTGGCTTCCCGTGCCATGGGTCCATTGCAGTTTGTGGGGCAGGAACATTCTGCATTTGATAGCAGGTCAAGGCTAAGTGCTCGCGTACAGTGTTCATTTCTCAATAGCCCTTGAGGCCAGACCTTGCTTTCCCTCATGCCACGGTCCATGTGTGGGACAAGGGACGGGGCAGCCACCCACGGAAAGCCAGTTGGTCTGGGGCTAACATATGGCTGGGTGCAGATCTCCCCAGCAGAAAATCCCTGCCTCACGCCCCCATGGGGACAGCCCCAGGTACCTCATAGCCAGCAGTGCCCCATGACAATACAAATAATACATACGTACAACCTGCTATTGCTACTGGGGGCCCCGTCCCCTCACCTGTGTCCTTGGGAGCCTTGCGGGACAGGGGAGCTGCCGGCAGACGGGGACGTGGGCTGTACTCATTGGGGGTGCTCCGATGGGTAGTGAGGCTCTTCACCTTCTGGGGAAGGACGAATGGCGGCGGCAGTGGAGGAGCCAGGCGTGTCTGGGAGCTGGTGGTGGGGCTGGGGTCCAGAGAGCGCTTTCCCCTGGAACGTGCCCTGTCCTTCTGCTCTGGGGCAGGGCATGGCTGCACCTGAACATCTCTACTGGCTGCTTTTGGCTTGGGGGGCCGTGGGGGTGGCGGGGCTGAGCCACCTGGCAGCTGTGCCAGCAGCTTGTAGTAGAAGGCCTCGGTCAGCTCCTCCACGTGGGAGCAGTGAGTGGAGGGGGCCTGGGAGTGGACAGGCTCCTCAGTGAGGACAAGGGAGAGGTCCAGCCACTGGGGCGGGATCTCAAAGCCCTTATCTGGCTCCTCACAGAAGCTGCTGACCAGGAAGGGCTGGGTGATGCGGGCCTCCAGCCGCAGTGCAGGGAAGGAACCCAGCACATCCCTCTCCAGCGCTGGGTCCGTGGTCACCACCCGGACGTCGCATGGCAGAGGCAGCAGCTCCACCAACTCCGTCAGCCTGTACTTCTTGCTGTCACATGCCTCTTCCACAAAGCTGCCCCCCAGATCCAGTGGCAGCAGCAGCTTCTCGCCCTCCTCTTCCTCACCCTCCTCACTATGGCGGAGGCACAGGAGCCGAGTGCTGGCACCAGCCAGTAGCAGCTGCCGGGCCTCCAGCCGGTCACCCACACTGAGCGGGGGCACGTCGTCCTCGCAGCCCTCACAGTCCTGTGTTACCACCACGTGCAGCTGCTGGCCAGGCTGCAGGCTGGCTGCCAGCTCCTGCACCCCTGCAAACTGCCGGGGCCGCCGGCGGAAACGGCCCTGGTAGGCACTGGAGAGAAGGAAACGGCGAGTGCCGCTGCGGGCAGAGGCCAGGACCCTCCAGGTGTGGGAGCAGCTGTGGATCTGCAGCCTCTGTCCCTTCCGCAGGCGGGGGACCCAGGCACTCTCAAAGATGGTGGCACTGTGGGGCCCCTCCAGGATCTCGGCCTGTGTCGGCAGCACCTCCTCCATCCCCAGCACCTCGCTCAGCAGCAGTGGCCGGGAGAAGTGGACGTCCTGTGACTCCTCTGTCACATCTTCCACGTCCACCTCCAGTGTGGAGGGGATCTTCACCTCATCCCTTCGCACTGCAGGGGCAGAGCCACCCGATCTTGTGCTCAGCCTCTCCCCAGGCTCCCTCACCTTGTGCCCACCCTGCCTGCAACCACCCATGCTGCCTGTGTCAGGGCCCTAACAACAAACCCGTGTAAGCCCCCTCCCCCCCCCCCCAGCACCCCTGCCTGACCCCACAGCAGGACTCACGGTTCATGGTGGCCTGCACCTCATAGACAGGGCTCAGGAGCAGGGCGTGGGGGCCAATGGTGGGGCACCATAGGGGCTGTGTCTGCCTGCCCCTCCACTCCAGCGCCTGGTGCAGCGTCAGGCCCTTCTTCCTGCCAACCCCCAGGAAGGGTCCCTGCGGTGTGGGGCATGGCGCCAGATCTGGGGCAGGCTGGAAAAGACCTGTGGGAGGCCAAGGCTGAGACCCTGGCAGGTGCAAAGGGCTCCCAGGGAGGAGGGCCCTGTGGGGTGCCATGGGGCTTAGTTGTGGTGGGCTGGGGCAGGGTGTCCTTGCTCACCTTTAAATGTTGGCAGCAGCTCCGTTGTCTGCCCCGTGTGCACATTCACACAGACAACCTTCTGCAGTGTGACAGCTGTGACTTTCAGCAGGTCACCAGTTGACAAGCAGCACTCATTGCCTGAGATCTCATACACAGACCCTGCAGGGAGAGGAGGGACGTGTTGTCATTGACAGCCACTGTGCTGAGGCTGGGCTGTGGGGTGCAGGTGTCCCACATGGCCCCAGACAGCCCAGCAGGGTCGCATGTGGCTGTGGAGTGGCTACAACAACTCTGTTATCCCGTCTCCCCTCAGAGCATGGGGACAGGGAGCCTTCACCCATCAGCATGGGCACTTGTGCTTTGGGAGTGGTGCAGGAAGCAACTGCTGCCAAATGCATCAGCTGCTGCTTGCAAGCTATTCACAAATGGGTTTATTTCTGCTTGGCTGATTAATTTTGAGCCCACATGCTTTGATTACCAGTGGGCAGATTGCTCTGGATCACACAAGGCCACACTCTCTGCTGACTAACCCCCAGTGCATAACCATCTGCCTGTGAGGGTCTAACACCATCCACCAACAGCCAAGGGAATATGTAGCCAGGAGCCCTGGAAGAGCTGGCCAAGGGGTCTTTGTTGTGCTGACACATTTCTAAGCATTCAGAAATACCTAGAAGCTTGTACAATCCATGCCCTGGAAAGCTTCCAGTGTTGGTAACAGTGCAGATTTCATAACAGAGGAGATAAACAGTGCAGAATAGTACAACAGGAATGGCTGGAGACTGAACAATGTAATTGGCTGCCAAATGCAAACACAATTTCCAAGCTGTGGGAAAGACTCGGTACTTGACTACACTGCAAAGGGACAGGGTAGGTATGTCCTGGGACACACTGCCTTTCATGGAGCAGGAGCTCCTCAGACTATGCTGCCATGCCATTATACTGTCCACCGCAAGCAATGACCCCTTCTGACCCTGAATTTCTGCACTCAGTGAGCTGCTACCAAACATTTTGCAGTCTAAAACTTCTCCCCCCTCTGGGATGGACTCATGACAAACATCCTGCTCCAGCCTCCTCACCACAACTACCAGCAACGGCTAAACATATTAACTGCTGTTGTTTCAATGAACGGTGGCAGTTTTACTCATTTAGCAAATTTAAGATGTTATCAAGGGCAAAGGCTCTTTGGGAGAGCTAAGCATCCATCTCTGCTGAGCTACAGGGAAAAAGAAATAGGTCACTGCTTCTCCTGCTCTTTAAAAGTCAGCATGATCTAGTGCTAGAAATCTCACAAGTCCTGACAGTATCTTCCACATCGGTGTTGGCAGGATTCTACTGTACGTTACCATTTTTATGGGAGCCCCAGAAATACAGCAAAAGCATTTGCTAATTTCTGACTCCATCCCACCACCAACATGGCCATCAGCTGAGGAAATTACACCGTTTGGGGCTTCATCTCTCAGGGCCATGGGGAGGTGGCACAGCCTTGGGGGACTCCTTTGCAGCAGTGGGCACCCAGCACTCACCTTGGAAGTAGACACCAGAGCATATCCTGAGGATGCGGGGAAGGGTGGTGGGGTCCAGGGAACAGATGTATTCCTGGAAGGAGAGGGGCTCCATGTCTGTGCTGCTGTGTGCTCTGGAGTCCTCTGCAGGGAGTGAACTAAGACAACTCTGGGCTCTGCTTTCACTTCTGCATGGTTTTCACTTCTGCTTCTAGCAGTGGTAAGTTCCTGCTCCAGATACTTGCTGCTGGCAGCTCTCCAGTTTGTGTAAACAGACTGATGAGCTGCTGGGACAGCCCAATTCCTGTCACCCATGGCCTGTCACAGCCTGGTGGCTCCTAGCCCTGCCCCGCCCATGCTGATGGTGCTGAGGGCAGGCAAAGGCACAGACCCTTGGCTCTGCCATGGTGCTGTCTTGGCTGGACCAATGCTCCAGCTTGTCCTGTCCAGGCTGTCCCCATTGCACACCTCCCATGTGCCAGCCTGCCCTACACCTCTGTGTCTGAGGCCAGACAGAGTGACGGTGCTGAGGGGCAGAGGCCAGGTCTGAACGGACCATGGCTGAGCTAGTGAAGGGCTGTGTCCAGGCAGCCCTCAGCCCTTGGAAACACACAGGCACCTCCATCCTGCTCACCTCCAGGCATTCAGATTCAGGAAACCCAGCACTAGTGCAGCTCTGCTCATTGATGCATTTTTGCATTTTGACACTGTTGTGAGATGCAGGTCCACCTGCCCCTGATTCCCAGAGCAGGTGAATGATACCAGGAAACAGGATCAAGGGGGATGCTAGTTTGCAAGCTGTAGAGTGCAACTGTGACAGGACATTTCAGGACCTGGTGTCCAAATCTCCATGGAACTTTGGAAAAAAACAAGGAGTCATGGAGGTGTCTAAGCCCTGGACTTGGAGACAGCGAGCATGGAGGTGGTAGGATCATATGCTGGATCTTGCTTGAAAGAAGCCTTTATGAGCAAGTCTCAAGGCTGCTGAGTTCCAGCAGCGACAAGCCAGGCCTTGGCCACAGTGAGTCAGAGCCAAAGAGGAAGGAGATGGGCCAGGAGCATCTTGGCTCTGCCATGGTGCTGTCTTGGCTGGACCAATGCTCCAGCTTGTCCCGTCCAGGCTTCCATTCACTTCTCTTTAGAGATGTGAAGAACTGCATGAGAAGGGGAGTGAGGATAGGGAGAATCATATAATCATAGATTGGCTTGGGTTGGAAGGGACCTCATAGATCACCTAGTTCCAAGCCCCTGCCATGGACAGGGATGCCACCCACAAGATCAGGTTGCTCAGTGCCTCATCCAACCTGGCCTTGAACACCTCCAGGGATGGGGCATAAATAACATCTCTGGGCAACTTGTTCCAGTGCCTCACCACCCTCTGAGTGAAGAATTTCCTCCTAACTGATAATCTGAATCTCCCCTCTTTTAGTTTAAAACAATTCTCCCTTGTCCTGTCATTATCTGATTGAGCAGAGTCGCTCTCCATCTTTTTAATAAGCCCCGTTTAAGTACTGAAAAGCCACAATGAGGTCACCCTGGAGCCTTCTCTTCTGTAGGCTCAACAGCCCCAGCTCTCTCAGCCTTTCTTCACAGGAGAGGTGCTCCAGCTCCTAGATCACCTTTGTGGCCCTCCTCTGGACCCGCTCTAACAGATCAGCATGTTGGGGGGCTCCAGACCTGGATGCAGGACTCCAGGTGGGGCCTCAAAGGGGCAGAGCATAGGGGGACAATCACCTCCCTCAACCTGCTGGCCATTCCTCTTTTGATGCAGCCCAGGACACAATTGGCCTTCTGGGTTGAAAGCATGCACTGCTGGCTCATGCTGAGCCTTTCATCTACCAGAACCCCCCAAGTCCTTCTCTGCAGGGCTGCTGTCAGTGAGTTCTTGTCCCACCTGGTCAGCTGCACCCCAGCCAGCATCAGCATGCCCAGTCTCTTAAAAGCTTGTCCAAGGTTGTAGAACCCAAAAACTTGGCACGGCATCAGCCTCGCAGCCAATTCACTTGGCCCCTTCATCTCCTTCTTCCTGGGTCCCAGTCACCTGGGAGGACAGAGGAGAACACTACTTGCGCTCCTGATCCCTTCAACATATTTCCAAGGGACATGGATTTTTTGTTTTTTATATTTCAGAGTTTCCTCGGTACAGCTTCATTTGATCCTACTTGAAAAAGTAGGAAGTGGGAGTCTTTGGAACCCACCAGACTTGGTAGTCTCTTTGTAATATCAAAAATACAGGCCCCAGGCAGCAAACCTCTCTGGAGAGATTGTCCAGATGGCAAAAGGGAGCCTTGGTGCCTCTCAGAGAGGAGTGTACAATGACTAACACCCTTCGTGGCTTTTTTTTTTGGCACTGTTTTTGATGCAGTTGGGAGACTGAGCCAACTTTGTGTGATTGGCCTTTCGGAGTTCTCTGTGGTCTGTCTGAGGTCTTTACTCGTTCTCCTGGAGTCTCCTCTCTCCTCATATCTATTGTGCAGGTGCACTTCATGGGCAGGGGGGAGACGACTCCTCCATCTCTGTTCTGAGACAAGAGTCTACTCTTCCTCATGATATGAGTCTTTCAAATGTGCTTGTTTTGGGCTGCAAGCTTGTTTCCCTGCCCCTTGCCTGGACTTAAGGCAGGAAGAGATGTCCAAGTTGGCTGACTACAGCCCATAGGGCTGACTGGCTCTGATTTGGGGGCAGCAACACCTGCTGTGCTATCATGGTAGCTTAGCCTTGAGCCTGATTTCATCTACTCAGGTTCGAGGGAGGGGTGAACGAGGCTAATGCTTTGCAGCTACCTGGAAGCACATGTAGTGGACCCATGAGGTTTGGGATGCCTGTAAGAAGCAAAGTAACTAAGCAGTTGTAGGAGGAAAAGGCAGCAAAATTGTCAGGGCTCTGTGATCCCAAACACAGCAAAAACCCTTGGCTGAATAAATGAGTGGAACTAATCGCACATAACGCTTTCGCTTCCTCCTGCTCTCGCCAGGCTGGTGTCTTCCTGCTAGCTCTGCCTGCAAGGGGAGGAACAGGACAGTGGCTGCAGGGCCCTGGGAACTGCTGGTGTCACAAACAAATTCCACCCCCTTCCACATACAGCTCTCACTTCCCCACAGGGACCAGGAAAGGAAAGGACAAATCAGGCACCCTGAACCTGAGGTCAGGGACCTAGGCTTGTGCTAGGTACATGGCCCCTGGGCTGGGGGCCCCTTTGTGACCACTGTCTCCACCTCTGAATTGAAATGCAGAGGCCTGGCAGGCGGGCCCTTCACAGGGGTGCCCTGACAGTAGGACAGCACATAGAGATACTCCAGCTCTGCTGCACAGGCAGCAGAGGACATCAGAGCATGGTGACCCACTGCTCCTCCCAGCAAACAGCACCCAGCTCCTCACTAAGGTCAAAGGCCGGCACAAGCCGTGCAGCTGAAAGGCCAGGGAAGAGGGATCACCAACAGCACGAGGCACTGAGATGGAAACTCCTCTCAAGGGGATCTTTCCTCCTACTTAAGCATATAATAAGGGTGAGAATGGACAGTAAAGGTAACAGGGGAAGAGGAAGTTACTACAATCAGAGGAAGTTGCCACAATCTCCCTCTTGGTTAAGCTCACTGACAGTAAAGTGAATGCAATTGCTTTTTTTTTTTTTTTTTTTTTTTTTTTTTTTTTTTTTTTTTTTTTTCCCAACACCTACATCTTGGCCAGGATTTTGGTCATCAAGAAGCAACTGACACCTACATCCTAGTGAATGTTCTCTTCTGCATATGGAATAACTGAGACAAAATGGTTAAAAGGGAACAGAAAGATATGAAACATAACAGAAGGGCCCAGTGATATCAAAATAGGAACAACTGTTGGCTAGCAACTGCTAGCAGCCAGAGGGCTATTATCAGTTTCACATGCGGTTGATTTCTGCAAAGACAGGATGGACAGAAGCAGCCCTTATAAAAACTTTTTTTTTTTTTTTTTTTTTTTTTTTTTTCCCTGGAACTGCCTTTTTTTTTTCCACCCAAAAACCCACAAGGAAATGATGAGCACTCAGCAAACAAGTCATATAAATCACATGAAGTTTATGTGCTCCTAGGCTGATGACTAAGTACAACGAAGGAAGAGCAAATATGTATTGCACTTATAAGGCAAGGTTTTGGTAGTGAGGGCTGGGGGCTCTGTGAGAAGAGTCCAGAAGCTGCCCTGTGTTAGAAAAGAGCCAGTTCTAGAGGGCTCCAAAAGGGACCCAACTTCTGACCAGAACTGAGCCATGAGCTCTCTGGGAAGAAAGGGAAAAAAATGCTGTGCAACAGCAGCTGGGAGAGAGAGGACTGAGAAACTGAGATAGAAGGAATCCTGCTGACACCAAGGTTGGTGAAGAAGGAGCAGAAGGTGCTCCAGGCACTGGGGCAGAAGTTCCCGAGGCCCATGGTGGAGCAGGCTGTCCCCCTGCACCCATGGGGTACCACAGGGGAGCAGATCTCTACGCTGCAGCAGCTCATGGAGAGGAGCCCAGGCAGGAGCAGGGCGTCTAGGGGGGAGCTGCTGCCCACGGGGGACCCGTGCTGGAGCAGTTTGCTCCTGGGTAATGGACCCCATGGGACAGAGCCATGTGGGAGCAGTTCTTGAGCTGCTGCCTGTGGACAGCCCCCGCAGGATCAGTTCAGGAAGGATGGCATCCCGTGGGAGGAACCCCACATGGAGCAGGGGCAGAGAGTGACAGAGAAGGAGCAGCAGATTATGTGCAATGGACTAACTGCAACCCCCATTCACTTCTCCTCTGCACTGCTTCAGGGGAGGAGGTAGAAAAATTGAGATCAAAGTTGTGCCAGGGAAGGGGGGGATGGGAGGTGCTTTTATTTATTTTTTTCTTACTGCCTTACTCTGTTAACAATCGGCAATAAATGAACTTAATCTTCCCCAACCTGTCTGCTTAATATATGACAGTAATCCATGAGTGATCTCCATGTCCTTATCTCAACCAGTGAGTTGTTTTTTTTTTTTTTTTTTTTTTTTTCATTTTACTTTTTCCTCACCACCCTGCTTAGGAGGGGGAGCAAAGGAGCAGGTTGGTGGACACCTGGCCAAGGTCTATCAACCTCAGTGCTGCATGCAAAGGAGAGCTCTTTCTACAGCACGACAGCTTGTCTAAAACACCACGTAGTGTCATCTCCTGGCTGCTGAAGAAACATTCCTGTGGTTTATTTCAGCTTTCACTGAGCTCGATGGCAGATCTCACGTGCGGCATCCCACAAGAGCGTGCCTAGCCAGTCAGTGCAGTGCAGAGCTTTTTTGGCAGGAGACAGGTGGGCTTGATAAGGGACACCAAACCCATGGTTTTGTTTTCTCTGGTTGGGATAGGTTGATTGTATCCAAAGTCTTATATTTCTCTTAAAAGATTCAGAGCACTCTATAAGCTACTTGTCTGCTGCTTGCCTTGGGTTGTACTCAGCATCAGATGGAGGTGACAGTTCTGGGTGCTACTGGAAACCTGACTGGGCCTTTGGCAAATCCCTCAGCTGTGCAATGTTCTAAGTGACATTTTGGGATCTACACTGAACAGAAAGCCAGGTTCTCGAACCGCATGGGCAGTCCCTGCAAGCACAGGATATACTCCACCCCAGCATGTAGGGCTGCTAGCTGCTCTCCAAGTCCCTGCAGTAGATGCTCAAGGAGATGGAGTATCATCCTGTTGTGTCCCTTCTGTGCAAGTCCCTTCTGCTGGTGGATAGCTGGGAAAACACTGGTTTCCTATTCTCACACACAGGGTACCACATGACATCAGATAATTTACTACTTGTTATTTGTAGTCTTTAAAAGCCCACCTGGGCTTGCAACACACACTTTCTTACTCTGTCCATTTTAGTCATTAGCTTGACCTCTGGACAGTATTTGCAGGCTCAGGGAGGATGATTAGCTATCAGCACTTTTAATTGTACCTGCTGTACTTTGCATGCTCCTGTCCTGAGAGTTTAGTGTCCATTGTCTTTGTGTGGCTTGCCTGGAAGAAAGCAAAATGAAGCAGACACAGAAGTAGAGGCACTCAGAGACAGACAGATGATGTCTGTGCTGTATGGCAGAGGAAAGCTCCTGTGGAAAGCCAGGAGCAAGGCTTGGCCAGGTCAGCTTTAGGCCATGGATGGGAAATCACACTGCCATGAGCACCTACATAGACCAAAGTTGTCCACCTGCTCTGCTGGTGTCCACACTCAACTGGGGAAACCTAAAAATTGTCTAAAGAATTTCCTCACCTTGCAGGGCAGACAACTGGAGTTTCCACAGATTTTAGGCAGTTTCAAGTCATCCTGCCCTGCTTGTCATTCAAAGTCCTAGGCTTACTGTTGTTTGACTGCATCTGAAATCCTGAAGTTACAACAAGCAGGAGGTCAGAGCTCCTCAGACAGAAGCAGGAATTGAGATCCCACAAGCGGGGCTCAACAAAGACTAGCATAGGAGAAATGTTAAGTCAGCTGCTATGACCAAAGCAACAGTAGTCTGTTAGCCTGAAGTATCCTCACCTTGAAGGTTTGTAATGCTTTCCACAGTGGAGCACAAACCACCTCTGACCTGTCAAAAAGCAAGCAGTATCAGAGCTATGAGGTATCTGAGCTTAAGCAGTAGTTCTACTGAAGCAGGCAGTGGAATTTCTGGTTAAACAGGCCACTTGCAGGCTCTTCCTCATCTTCACCAAAGCCTGAAATCACTTTCAAAGTAACTGAGCACACTACTATGCCTATAGAAGAAAGGCTAATGGAGAATGAACTCCTGCAAACTCCTGAAACCACAAAGCCAGTACTTTCACAAAGACACTGGATAAGCAACTTGTTGTGCCTCCTTTCAGTAAGGACTTGCCCTGACATGATACAGGCATAAACATACTATTGCTCACCCACCAGGAAAAATGCTGCTGGTGCTCCTTGAGCCTCAACTCACTCCTCTTAGACACATCCAGAAGTAGATGAGGAGCCTCTGGCAGGAACTGACCCACTGCAGTCCAGAAATGAGTCAAAAGAGCCCCTGTGGCCAAGTACGGCCAGAGTTGACAGGTTAAGCCAGTACTACTGGCTATCTGGTTATCTTTGCAAGGCAGCAGTAAACAACTTCAAGCATGGCAGACGTATCAGAATAACCAGAGCAGTACTTGGAGCACACGTGTTATTTAAGACTTCCTTCTCCTCCTCTACCATGTTCTGCAAATGTGCCTGAAGTTGTCAGAATATGCCAGATGATATGCCAAGACATATAGCTATACACATCATGGAGGACAGCACAGATGTGGGCTCTTTAGCAGCTTCACTCCTTCTTACAGCTTCTCTGAAGAGGATGGCATTTCTGGGGGATTCATAAGAAGTAAAAGGCAACACCAAAGCAACCATCAAAACTGCTGGACAACTATTGTGGAAGATGCAGGACTTCGTGAAGGAGGTGGGGAAAAGCATCACAGTTGCAGTCTGATGCTCTAAGCTGTTGCCACTATGCCAGGTACCGCTTACTAGTTATGGGACTTTCAGGGGTAGCAGATGGTGACCCAAACCACCTGTTTATCCTGAACTGGCCACAATATTACTTCACCCTTTCCACCTTGCACTAACATTCCTGCCCACTACACAGTACAAGCAGCATAGTCTCAGTAGCACCACACAGCTTGTATTAATGAGCTTTTCCTAGTGTTGAGTAGAGGTTAAAGTGGTATTTTTTTCCTCTTTACTTGCCACTGCTAGATTAAAACAAACAGTTCTGAGTCCAGAGAATCTACAAATTATCTGACTGTATTAGTCTGCTTTTGAAAAACAAACTCTCAAGCACCATCTGACCATTTGAGACCAGTAACGGCCATTACACAGCCCCAGTTCTTTGGCTCGTCCTGAGCCACATCTTCCAGCCCATTCCTCTGCTGCAGTCCTTCCCAATTACACTGGCTGTTTCAAAGCACTTGGTGTAGTTGCATGAGCACGTACTTCAGCTGGAACACTCAACTACCTGTTCTGCAATGGAAGCTATTCCTACTCTCCTACAACGCCCCAGGGAGCGGTTATCTGCTCTCCAAGAACAGTCAGGAACTTCCTCACAGGGTCTAAAACACTGGTTATCTTCTTGCAAAGCACACTGTGAATAGATAGCTTTTGGAAGCTCATTACTAGCTCCTGGGATGGCTGCTGGGTGCTGCACTCTTGTTCTACTCTTCTCTCTCCTGGTTTTGAAATACAACCTTGTTACAATCTGACAAATGCTTCAAGGACAATGTTCCTGGAAAACACTCCCTTATTCTTTAGATCAATCATTTATTTAGCTGCAAACTTTTCTCCACTTCTTTACTTCCGTCTCTGCAGACTGCATTATAGAGAGTGCTTTAGATTATCATACAAGTTTCCTCCTTTTTAATACTCTTCTAGGAAATAAACTGCTAGCCACCCCAACACTTAAAAAGTCAGACCACAAAGCTAAATGCTTAACCTACACCAACTATTTCTACCTGTGGTAGATCAGCAGATTTCTTAATTTCTGTGAAGATCCATTCTGCTGTCAGACAAAAATGAAGACACAGCTCCTCCAGATGCTTAATATTGCTGTATTGAGAAGAAATACCAATCTATAGCCTAAATGTTACTAAATTCATTACAGCATAGGAACCCCTCTCAGTATTTCATGTCAGGAACCATCATTATCTTTAACCGAGTCCCAGTTTACTGTTAATACAGCTCTCCCCTGAAAGTTTAGGATGAGCTCCAGAGACACAGTGACAAAGGATGGCACACAGGCCAGAGGCAGCAAGCCAGGCAATGAGAAGAGTTAAGCTAGACTCTGAAACATAACTTTTGCAGAGAGGGGATTCTGCTAGAACCAGCTAAAACTCCACTCAGAAAATGCCTACTGTTGTTTCAAACCCACTGTTAAGTGGCACTGTTGTGTGCAAAGTGCAATGCACTGCAGCACAAGGCAGCAAAGCAGCAGGTCACAAGCAATGAAGCTGCAGTAGTTTTAGGAGCTGCAGCCTGAGCCAGCTATTCAGACCTTCAGTGACAGTTGCATTTTGCAATGGCAGAAATCCTTTAACAGGCCACAAGACAATGCACAGTATCTACTGCAGAAGTGCAGATTGGGAACGAACACGCTACACTCTCCAAACTGGCAAAATTTGCATTTAATTTACAACATAGTAAAGGTTACAGGTAAAAAGCTCAACAGAAAATGTGAAAAGGCCTATTACATATTACACAAGTGTACAAACTTCTGTACAAAGCCCCTGGATGTTATACTGTCTCCTCCTGTATTGGCCAGCTATGGCCTCTAAGCTCTGAAATAATGAGAGCTTGTAAAAACCCAGGGAGGAGAAGAGCTTTAAAAGCCAATTTTCAGTAAAGCTTCCCTTTTCAAGAAAGTTCTTGCAAAGAGCCACTTGCAAAACAAACAAACAAAAAACCCTACCACCCCCCACCCTCAAAAAAAAAAAAAAAAAAAAAAGACAACCTGTTCAACTTTTACTTGCTCTAACTAGTCTTACTGTAAAGATTTGCCTTCATAAAACTGACTGGCTGGAAAATGAAAACTACATCCTGTAAAGAAGCAAAACTAAAAATTAAAGTGAGAAAAGATTTTAAGAGAGTACAGAGTGTTTGAAAGGAACGTAACAGGACTGAGTCATTTTTAATAGAAACTATGCGCAGAGTGGCATAACTGTATCACGGGGAAGTTACCACATTCATTCATGTAATAGTTTGAGCTAGATATGAAGGCATGGAGAGGAACAAGCCAGTCTCTAAAGGCATCACTCTTGTGAATGGGGTAGCTACTAGCTCTTTTTTACCTCAATACCATGATAGAAGCAATCACTCTGCAGATGCAGAAGTTGCACTGATTTTGGAGCATCTGTTCAAAACAGGTCTAGTGCCTACAGCACAGCGGATGCACTATAAAACAGCACTGTTCCAGCAACCATCATATTTTCACAACTCTACATAGCCAAGTAGCTACAGTACTGTACACATTAATGAACAGCTGGATATATTACTGCCATTTTAGTGCACATTTCCTGGAGGATTCCCCCAAACAAAGGAATGTGACTATGTAGCTGAACTGCATTATGCAACGTAAAATAATGAAAATAAACTTAAGAAAGAAAGGGCTCTGGCCTTACCTTGTATAAAGTCACAGGGTCTGAATACGTTTGAATCAGGTTTTGTAATCTGGAACTGTGGATTTGATGGGGTAAAGCAATAGTCCAAATCGCATTTCTCATTTTATTCAGTGGGAGAAAATGATTAAGTAGTCAAAAAAAAAAAAGTAATGCCATGAAACCAACTTGTGTGCTTCTTTTATTCAAGGTGAGGCAGACCCTCTACTAGGAATTCATATTCTAGCTTTAGGTAGCACTTGATTCCTACCCACTGTTACTAGCAGCCAAAAACCAAAATAGTGTGTAGATTGCAGTTTTAGTTGTTACACTTATGAATCCTCTGACACTACTGATGGCTGCTCATTTGCATGTGTGCCTTTGTCACATCTCATATACTCAAAACTCACAAGTTCTGTTTGTAAATAAAAGCAAAATTATTTAAGTTAAAAGGGCCACCAAGTTTAAAAAAGTGTCTTCCTCTGTGTTAACTCCACCTTAAGTTATCTCTACTTTGTCTATGATTATTTGTACACTGTAGATAGTATCTATCCAACAGTCAAATGTACCTAGACTTGTCATGCCTGTATGCTGCCATTAGTACAAACACAAGCTCAGATCCATCCATGCATGTACCCCTTTATCCATCTACACGGCACTCCGTTGTGCAATACTGGACCCCACAACTCAGGAAGTCCATCTATTCCTTGTCTATCTCAACTCCAGATACTCATCAACTCATAGGATGTTGTAGAGTGTTAGGTGGAAATTAAAACAAGCTGCAGCCAAACTAGGAAAAAAAAAAAAAAAAAAAAGAATGCCCCACATTGGTAGGGTTTTGAAAAGTTAAAAATAAAAGCCAGCCGGTATTTTGCAAGTTTTAGAACTCAGACCAGTGGGATTTCTGAAAGGCCTGGCCCCACGAAAATTTACTTCTGATACAGCTGACCTGCTATAAGCAAGTCCAGCAGGAACAACATTACTCATAGTAAGCACGACACCTAAATACACTCATTTGCAGGGTCATGCCATAAATGATAATTAAATTGTGTGATTCTGCCCCTTCAACTTATGGATCAAAATTCAGAGTAAAGACCTTAGGGGACAGAGGCTAAGAAAAGGCTGCCAGATATTTTCGTTCAAAGGGAGATGGTAGCTATATTGTTTTGTTGTTGTTGTTTTTTCACAGATATAAAAATGTTTGAAGACAGATCTTTAAAGAATTATTTCACTTCTCCGATCTCCATATTAAATCTGGTTAGGACATTAAAATTTCAGAAGGACAATACTACACATAAACAGTTTGTGGAGCTCATAACTCCCACCCTCCCTCAACAAAACCTAACTCAGATCAGTAGGGAAGGGGTTGGCTTCTTGCCCGGCCATGCCTCCTTTGCATATTTCTTCTTCTTGGGCTCATTCACAGCTTCAGGATTAAAGACAGCAGGATTTGGAGCTGGGTTCATGTTAACTGTTGAGGGAACAACAGGAGTCAAGTCCACATCTGGGGCAAGATTGGGGTAGGGCATTGGCAGACCACCAATGAGTGCTGTCCCATGGACGCCATGTGATTGGGAACCCGCCTCATTGTGAGTTGGAGGTAAGCCACCATATAATCCTCCACTGTACGGAAAGTTTTGCATACGCCGTGATGCAGAATCATCTGTGGTCAGTGAGCCTGGATTGTCCAGTCGCTTTTTCTGTAGAGGAAAGTATTTAAAGAGTTATTCAAAATATACGAAACAAGCAAGCTACTTGAACTGGATGCCAATCCCATTTTCCTCCCAAAATGGACATCGACTAGCCACTTATAAATAAATTAAAGAAATAAGTGGAAGTTTGCATATCTTCCTAGAGTATTCAAATTAAATATTGTACTGACAACATACCTTGGGGGAAATCTTAACCCTGCTAGTTCTAGTAAACAACCTTATGAAATCTTTAGCATTTACACTGTTCAAACAAATAATCTCTCCTTTTTACTTTTTGTTTTCCATACTTCCCACAATTTTAACTGATGCCTAGAACTACCATACTGAATTTCTGGTAAGTGGTTCTTTTGGGGAGGAAAAAAAATGCCATTGATCCCATGTGTTAAAGGAAGGAGCTAAAGATGGACTTTAAGGAAGGTAGTCAAATTGCTTATATATATATAAATTTACACACACACACATTATAAATAAATATATATATTATAGATATATATTTATATATATATTATATAAATATATATTATATAAAATATATATTATATATTATATAAATTTACATATGTATACATATACATATATGTATGTATGTATATGTAAATTTGCAATACTTCTCCTTAACAATAAAATACTTCCCATGGTAGGACATCATGTTTCTAAGGTGTAATCCACACGTTGAGTTCATCAATGTAATAATGGTTCAAACAGAGTTGGAAGTTACTACGTACCTTAACAGGGACTACTGCTGTCTGGACCATGTTCCTGAAACGCCCAACAGAAGGGTCCACATCCTCTGTAAAGGCAAGAACAGTGCAGCTTTCAGTAACAACACAGAAAAAGATAAAAACATATGTCAAGTAAAGCAGCCTATATGAAGAATTGGTACATGGACCTTCTCTTCTAAAAGCCAACACTCTAGTAGCCCTCAGTAAACACAAGCATGCTTAAACTAAAAGGAACTAAGTGTATGGGTGGGGACACCTAGTGGCTTTGTCTCTAGGTGGGTTCATCAGTTATTCTATTAAGGAAAAACTTCCACTCAAGGAAAATGTAGAAGTGCTCTGAGGAAAGGGGATGGACAGTCTATGTACACTGCTCAGACAGAATGGAGTTCTGGGCTAAAAGCCGTGGCTGTACAAGGCACTATGCACGCTCAAAGGCACAAGAGATTGCCCTGCAAGACCTTGGGAGAATTCTGACTCTTTCAACGAACTCTGAAAATCAAACACCGGGATGTTCTGAGACCTAAAGTGCATAATGTTATGAAACAAAATGGTTATTCTGTGTGGTATGCCCTTCCAAATGAAAGTGACTTCAGACTGTACGTTAAGAGTTATTAAACTGCACTTAATAGGTATATTAGCCATATGAATTATCATTAATAGGAATGGCATTAATAGAAAATGGCTAAGGAAGAAAAGCAACTAATGAGGAATTGGATACATCTTCGGAATCATTCTTTTGGATTAGATATGCAGACAAGTAGCAAAAAACACTCAGCTTAAGTCAGATACTGAATTCATTAGGCAACACAAAGGGAAAGCATTAAGGGCCACATTGAAAAACAAACTATAAATTCAGTTCTGATTTAAATTATAGAGAAGGCAAATAATTTAAAACATCTCATGGGTCCAAAAGGATGAAAGTTTTTCAACATCTGATTAAAAACTGAACAATGATGCTGAGTGTGTTATCTGTATCCTGCAAAAAATCATGCACAGATTTTACAGGGGGATGAAAAAGGTAGAAGTCGCAGACATAAGTGGGACATGACTGCTTCTCTGAAATAGCAGAATATTCTAAAATACTCACTGTCAAATTTTTGTTCTCCTCATCTGTATACAGCCATGAGGAATCTCCATGTGAACACTTGAAAGAGGGCCTTTATAATCATGAACTAGAGAGTAAAGCCAACTACTTACCTGGATTAATGATTTCATCATCATCACTGAATGTCACTCTGGAATTCTTCCGTTTTCTCTTTGGTCTCTGAATATCCAAGTTGCCTTCCTCTATGGTTAGCGTGGAAATTCTTTTGTTGTGGGCTGTATTAAACTCTGTCAGGTTCTAATAAAAAAATTGAAGAAGAAACAGTTTAAGCGCCTAGTGTATGAAGTCTGTGTTAATCACTGGTTGTACCCACTGTAGGTTCAACTTTAGACTGCCAGGAAAGTGTTTCAGTGCTGGAACAGATAGCCCAAAACGGTTATGGAATCTTGTCTGTGAAGATATTCAAAACCCAACTGAGCAAGGTCTTCAGCAACCTGCTCTAGCTGACTCTGCTTGAACATAGGATTTGGACCAGATCCTCTGAATATCATGCAAACTGCTTTTCCACTCCACTGGCTAACTGTAGGAAGCAGGACTGCATTCACTGTTATTTGGCAACGGGGAACAGTGTGGGAAATCACCCCTGACCTAGGGCAATGCTAACTGGAGAGAGACAAGAGAGCTCTCTGCAACCTTTTGTGAAAAAATCATTGGAATAGCAGGATTAGGACACTGATTTTTGGAAGCAGCATGAAGACAGGCTTATTGCAGTAGAACGAGATGATTTGTGTATAGTCTGAAGTGTCTTCTGCCAGCAGGTATCTTGAAGAAGAAATTAAGAACCTGAACCAAGCAAACAAGTAGGGAATGCCATTCGTTTAGATGCTTATGCCATCTTGGTACAACGTAACATCATACTCACATCAAGTTCTGTCTCCTCTTCTGGCAGGCCCAGCAAACCCTTGAGCTCTTCATCTTCACCGCCCATTTTCTCATCTCCTTTAACTGCTGATGGCAGTGTCTGAGGCTTCTCTCGCAGAGTATATGCCCGCGTAGAAGCACCAAATGAAACTGTGGAGTCAATGGGTATCTGCTGGGGTTTGTGAGCTTCCAAACGGATATGACCCAAGAACGTGCCATGTGCTGAGAAGAACATCAGAATGGAAAAGAGTCTGTAAGTCATCTGCTTGAGCTCACAGTATTCAAGTTTATGACTCGAGATGTTCAGAAGTTGTACATGATGAATGTCATGAAATACAAGTCACTGAAATACTGCTGAAAACATTAGTTATTAGGTATGTTTTACGTGATGTCTCACAAACTAAGTTAACTTACATCAGCCCATAGAAAATCATGAAAATAAACATCATTTAGTTTCTGGATTCTTGCAGGTCTCAATGTACCATGTCTGGAATCATTCCCTCAGTATGTCAGGTTTTAGTTCTTGGGAAACTGCCCTCAGAACAGAAAGCTTCATTATAATTGCAAAATGAAGTTCAAGTCACTTTCTGCCTCTCTCTTGAAAGGAAGACTCCTCCTAAGAGTCTAGAAATACTGTTTTCAACACCAAGTGAAGCAGAGGTAATTTGACTGGAGCATGCATTCTATTGCTCCTAACCATTGCCAATCTTTCACTAGGATGCTAATTTAGATTACCGCCATCTAGTCACACAGTGTAAACAACAACAACAACAACGAAAAGGAGTGTCTTGTTCAAAGATGTTTAAGCACTGAAACATAGTACTTCTGTCTGGTTACACATCATGTTACTTACTGCTGTTTAGATCTATGAGGAAAACCCTCTTGAGATGTTTGTGATAGACCAAGGCAGCATGGACCCGAGAGCAAGACTGGTGGTCAATGGTAAAATCACACAGATCAGGATTTCTCCCAAAGAGATAGTATTTCTTCTCATCAATTATGAGTTTCTGAGGTAGAATATCAAACAGAAGAACATATTAGACTCCTGTAATCTTTTGGATCTTCCTGAAAAACTTCAAGACCATGAATAAAGAGAGCAAATTCAAAGAAAAGCATCAACACCTGATCAATGTTTCAGTTTTGCCTTACACTGTTCCATATAGAAACTCACGTCTTCTCTTTTAAAAATTGAGGCAGCTGAATATGGAAGATACCCTTCTTTAACAGCTAATGTAAGACACTCTGGAAGGAAGTATGAGTGTCTCGCTACAGAAGGTTCTCTCTCACATCCAATCCCAGTGATTTTTATGCGTCACTTGAGGCAGATGATCTCGGGCCTTGTTGAAGCCAGGAATCTATGCTAAATGATCTCTAGTTCAATACAGAACATCAAAACTATAAAATTTCAAAACAGAAATGGGCGTATAGATTTCAGACCTTTATTATAAAGATGTAAAACTAAAGATGTTCTGCCATATGAATCCATACTAGCCTATTCAAACAAAATATTAATTTTAAGCCTTTCTTCTTAAAGTTCATCCTAGTTCAAATCTCTTCTTCAAGCAAGATTTTGCATACTGTAGTATCAGTTATGTAAAACACCTAAGAAAACCAAAGGAACATGTTGACACTGTTCTATGGTGTGTACAGCATATTCCTACTAACATACTTTAATAAAAGGAACTCCTTAAACCTAAATGCTGAAGTACCTAAGCAGTGCGGCCGTCTTCCTCACTGCATTGCAAGAGCTTAATTTGACCTGTGATTCTTCCAGCTGCACAAGTCCAAAGCTGGCAATCCGTTAGGTATTTGTTAACAGGTGGTTTCTCCTGCTTTTCTGAAACATTTACCAAAGCTCACGCAATGTTTCAATAGCCTGATCAAGACATTAAACAGAACCAGTCCCAGGAAAGGCTCCTGAGGGACACCGCTCGTCACCAGCCTCCACCTGAGAAGCCACTGACCTGGGTGTGACCCAGGTCCCTGGGTGCGACCTTCAGGCCAACTCCTTGTCCACTCTGTGGTCCATCTATCAAATCCATCTCTCTCCAATCTGGAGATCAGGATGTCATGTGGGACTGTCAAAGGCATTACAGAAGTCCAGGTGGATGACGTTGGTCAGTCTTCTCTTGTCAACTGATGCAGTCACTCCATCACAGAAGGCCACCAGATTGCTCAGGCACGATTTACCCTTGGTAAAGCCACGCTGCCTGTCTCGGATCACCTCTTCGTGCTGCATGTGCCTTGACATTGCTTCCAGGAGGATCTTTTCCATGACCTTGCCAGGCACAGAGGTGGTGTTTACTGGTCTGTAATTCCCGGGGTCCTCTTTTCTACCCTTTTTAAAAATGGGAGCAACGCTTCCCTTTTTCCAGTCACCAGGGAGTTCTCCTGACTGCCAGGACTTTTCAAATGTAACAGAGAGAGGCTTGGCAACTACATCAGCCAATTCCTTCAGGACCCTGGGATGCATGGCTTCAGGGCCCAGAGACTTGTACTTGTTCAGTTTCATCAGGTGGTCTTGGACCCACTTTTTGCTTGCAGCGGGTGGGGCTTTGCTCCCCCAGCCCCCATCTACGGGTTCAAGGGGGCAAAAGACTTGGGAAACCTGACTGGCAGGGAAGACCGAGGCAAAGAAGTTGTTGAGTACCTCAGCCTTCTCCATGTCTGTTCCTACCAGTTTTCCCTTCTCATCCATCAGTGGGGGGAAACTCTCCTTGGCTTTCCTTTTCTGAGCAATGTACCTATAGAATCCCTTCCTGTTATTCTTTGCATCCCTTGCCAAGCTCAGTTCCATCTGTGGAACTTACACTCATTAAACAGTGTTTCAAGAGATTTTGCAAAGATTTAAACAAATTCATAAATTTGAAATGTTGCAACATATCACCAACAGCAAAAATCATTTTATTGCCTTTACTTCAGTATAACGTTTCTAACGATTTTTGTGCCTCTGAGCTATAACCCAGTGTCATCCTTTACACACTGAGCTTAAACACTTCATGGTTTGTTTTGATGTTGCACTTTTCAGACCCAGCAATCACAAAGTATACCTCAGACCTCTACACAAGACCTGGGATACAGATGGCTCGGTTAGTATCAAGTGCACAATAATCCACAAAGATTTAAGGATGTTTTTAGTTGGTTACTACTGCCTACCATGAAAGACAAAGAACAATAGAACTATTTACCACACATCCCAAACCAAAACCAGAAATAGATGCATCAGATCCAAATTATGCTCATCCGTTGAAGAGTTCCCACACATATACACAGTACAATATGTATAGTGCTGACTTAAGTTCTCGATTATGGCGATTACAAGAGACAATGTACACTTTAGCAGACAGAGTGCTAGAGGAAGCCAGATCCACATGCAGGTGCCTGTACCCAGTCAGCATTGCTATGGCACTCACCACATGGTACACACTATATGGCAGTCAAACTGTACCTCACTGAGATGCTTTGACACTGATAACCAACATCAGATACTCAGGAGATAAAATACAAACTCTACAGTCATTCCTTATCTCTGTGCTATCACATTTCCTACTGAATCTCACTCAGAGAACTTGGATAGCAGACTAGCAACAGCTGCTAACACTACACTTTGGTAACTTAAAGGAGTTTTTTGGCTGTTCCAAGAGAGTTGATGGCTGGAAAAAGGAATTTGGATGTCTGTTGTATCACTTTTTTTTTTTTTTTTCCCCAATACAGAAGGAGACACCAGGCTTACAAAGCCAACTTGGGCCTTCTGTAGATCCAAAAGCTTTGGTCAGCACAGCCTAACTACCCATCCTCAGATTCTGAGGACACCAGGACTGCCAGTTTATCAACACTGAATTTGTTTGCCCATTGTCAAAAGCAATGATGCATGCTCAGCATCCATATAGCGTTCTGTTGCCTTTTTTCATTCCCAACCAGGTCTCCCATGGTAGCCTTTATGGATTAATTTAGCAGAGAGCTCCATATTAACTCTTTCATCCTAAAGCTCTTCATTCTCCAAAATCCAAAAGAAACCTGCTAAGAAAAAGTCGGTCTCATAGACTAAGTCTCAAAGGTGGGAAGGCCGCATTATGTTTGGCCACCTGCCAGAAAACAAAACAAAACAAAACAAAAAACAAACCTAGGCTTTGCTCGCTGTATCTCATTACATGGCCTGAAAGAAAAAGTGGAAAACCTTCTGCCAAATACAACCCTTACCCCACTTTCTTTCCTTTGCAGAGCATATTACGTTCTCTTAATCAAATTTTAAAGAGGAAATCTCTCTGCTAGACAGCAGAAGGAACACTTGTTACTTTCCAATGCTCCTGTGGTAGCATACAGCACAAACCAGGAAAGACAAAGTTCACAGAATCATAGAATGGCTTGTGTTGGAAGGGACCTTAAAGATCATCTTAGCTCCAAGCCCCCTGCCATGGGCAGGGATGCCACCCACTAGATGAGGTTGGCCAAGGCCCCATGCAGCCCAGCCTAGAACACCTCCAGGGATGGGGTTCCATAAGTCCTTCTTCATCTACCATTGAGCTCTTAGTGTCCAAACTTCTGTTCATAAGAGTTGACTCAACTTTGTAAGCCTCTGTAGGCTTTTTCAGTCAACTGAAGGTTAGAAGTCTCTTGATGACTACAATAGGGTCACTGGCTTGCATCCTCTGTCACCAAAGGTATAAGCCCCCCCACCATCTTGTTTTAATTTATTGCTTTTGATTGAAAGATCTCCTTTTGAAAAATCTGAGTGTCAATCAGTACAACACCAATAATATGACTCAACCGAGTGAGCTAAGACAACACGAAATAGAGGAGAAAGATTCCTTTGCAGTAATGAAAATAGTTCACATCTGTGTTAATCACAACACCGTAGATCTAGAGCATGGGATGACAATCATGCTGTATTTCATGCTATAGGACAGGGCAAAAATCTTGTAAAATATGGGATGTCTTTTTAACCTTACTGTAAAACATCATAAAAGACTGAAATGACCAGATGAGTACCTCAAACAAGCAGCACAACACAAACTTTTATTATTAGTCTTTTCTATTTGAGATCTCTTTCCCCATGTCATTTGAGTTCCCACTCCTGAAATTCCTAAGACAATGTGCCTTCTGGCTCCAGTCTGACACTACCTATACAAGTATGTTGTAGGAAACAAAATGGCAACTTTAGCCCAAAATTAAGTTTGGAATCAATAAGGCTCTGCCAACTACTGAGTTCCCTCACAAATGTTTTATTTTTTCCTCTCTCACTATGACAGGGTTAGTATTCAGGGATCAAATTGTCATCGTTTGAAAGCTGAACACTGCAGTTTTGTATCCCTTCAAACACTGCATCTAATAGGAAGATAACTGATAAAAGCACTGCATAGGTAGAGACAGTACAGGCAAAGGAAAACACTTTCACTTCATTCAGAAGTCCCAGAACATAACAGTGATTTGAAAATAATGAACATCAGAGAGAAGGGAAATACTTTTAAGTGCAGAAAACGTTGGAAAATTTTCTACTGTTAGTGCCTATGATTATGATACACTGAACTCATACAACATCTACTTTCATACCTCAATGAGTTTGTCTCCTTTGACTACATCCAGATGTAAGCCAGGTGGAGGTTTTCCTGCCCTGGAAAACAAAGGAAGTTAAATATGGCATCAAAATATTTGGTAAAAGGTTTATCAGTATTAGAGCTAATACTGTATTAGATCTACTGACTAAACAAAAGGAAGCAGATTTATTTTGGGAAAAGGATGAAACTACCAAAGATTGTCTTTTTCCTCCCTGCAGATTCCTTCTGACTACAAACAAACCATGTATTTTTACAACATGATTTAAACTAACAGAACATGAAGCATTTCAAGCTTTACTTCTCCAGCCATAAAAATAGCTAATTTACAAAATTAACAGAGCACCTCCCAACAGGAAGACCCTAACAACTAGAGAAGAGGACAGAATGTACCTGTCCACTTAAGGGCCTGCTCAAGAGCTCAATTTTCTCATGCTACCTTCAAAGCAGTAGATCCTTTAGCTGTAGAGAGGAGCAGAAACATTTACCATGCTCACCTCTAGAAATGGTAATGACCAAAAGCCTAAAGGGGGCTTCATGCATATTAGTAACAATATAGAAAAATGTTGGCCAATGGCTTATGTTCTTCCACACTCATCCTATAATCAACCTTTCCTACCAACACAGGTAGCATGGAAGAGACCACAGCATTAGACGGCAAAGGGACACTTATCCTACAATTGTACAGTCTTTCTCCACCAAATTCTCAAACACAAACAGCTGATTTCCCCCATCCCTCTTGCTCTATCCCTCCTTACCCTGGGAAGCAGATTCTCCAGTCAGCTGTATTTCCACTTGGGCAAAGGGAGCACACAGGCACATAGGACTTGGCAACGCACAGCAAAGCAACACCAACACATTTATTTCTGAATATTAAGTTTCTGGCTTTTAGAGGTTCCTAACTTAGGCAGTTAGTTAGAGATCTGGGCAAACAGCACTGTATGAAGTTTAACAAGAGCAAGTGCTGGATCCTGCACCTGGAAAGGGGCAACCCTGGCTATATGTACACACTGAGGGATGAAAGACTGGAGAGAGCAGCCCCACAGAAAGGGACCTAGGGTTTCTGGTTGACCTAAGTTGAATCGGAGTCATCAGCATGCCCTGGCAGCCAAAAGAGCCAACCATACCCTGGGGTGCATCAGGCACAGCACTGCTAGCCGGTCGAAGGAAGGGATCCTACTGCTCTGCGCCGGTGCGGCCTCACTGCGTGCAGTACTGTGTGCAGTTCTGGGCACCACGATATAAGGACATAAAAACATTATAGGGCATCCAAAGAGTGCTACAAAGATGGTTAAGGGTCTAGAGGGCAAGACATATGAGAAGTGGCTGAGGTCCCTTGGTTTGTTCAGCCCAGAGCAGGCTGAGGGGAGGCCTCATGGTGGCCTGCAGCTCCCTCACCAGGGGAGCAGGGGGGCAGGCGCTGAGCTCTGCTCTCTGGGGACAGCGACAGGACCTGAGGGGACGGCATGGAGCTGGAACAGGGGAGGGTCAGGCTGGGTATCAGGAAACGGTTCTTCACTGAGAGAGTGATTGAGCACTGGCACAGGTTCCCCAGGGACATGGTCATGCCACTGAGCCTGCCGTGAGTTCAAGGAGCATTTGGACGATGCTCTGAGATAGGGTTTGATTTTTGGGTGGTCCTGTGTTGGACCAGGAGTGAGGCTCAATAATCTTGCTGGGCCCCTTCCACCTCAAGATATTCTGTGATTCTACCGTCTACCCTACACTTCTGTATTTTGTCTTATTTTTACTATTCTCATGTTCAAATTACACCAAGTTACACCAAAAGGACGGGTCAGTACCCTGACATCTTTATGTTGACTACGCTTGTCACCAGCCTTTCTGTATTAGAAACTAAACAATGTTATTTCTTCAGTTTCTTCACCTCATGCTCTAGAGGCACTGGTCTCTGTGTTATGCCAGGATGAGTCTGTGAGGGATTTGTATAGATGATCTCTGCCCTTGATGGCAAACCATCTATTGCAGAACCATACAGTAATGGAAAAAGTAGGTATGGACAGTCAAGAAGATGAAGACAAGCCTAGGCAGAGCTTAACCCTGGAAGGGGCAACAAAAAAATGAAACATTTCAGAAAAAGCAGACAAAGCCACTAATGCTTTGGGATGCGATGCTAGCTAAGAAATGCCAAATAATGGAACTGAGGTCAAACAAATGAGCTGACAGTAACTATTCAACAATGCCAGGGTTCAGCGTTGACATACCAGCAGGGTTACAACACCTATATCCAGCTGAAACTGAACAGCCTCACTGAAGCAAGTCCTATCCAGCCTAAAGAGAAATTTTGAGTTTTAGCTGTTAAGGACAGACAGGACAACTTTAATCTTATTGTGTTAATTTTAAATCAGGTCAATTATTTGATTTCTAAATGTGGACTCAGAAGCCTAATTTAGCCAATTCCTAAAATGTTGGCCTAGGTGACTACCATGCACACCATCATGCCCAACTTCAAGGACAAGGTAGAACTTCCAGAACTCTAGAGCACGTCCTCTCCAGAGATCTGTGTAAAATAACTGCCAAGAACACCCTGTTTTTAGCTCAGAGAACTGAAGAGATGCCACTGTTACATTTAAAATAATGTTTTAAAAGTATGTACATTCCAGAACAGGCCTGACACTCCAACTACTGGTTTGTCCAGACAATCTCTCCTTACTCTAGGAGAGATTCCTGATCCCAAATGCAGGTTAAACCAGGACAAAAGGAGAGATGGACAATAACTATTTAACTCATGATACTCACCTCAAAAGCGGGCCCAGATCATTTATATTTGATATAAACTACTGTTACTCATTAAAACTACCTCAGAAGGTATGCTAGTGTGTTAATAAAGCTAGGATATGTAATTGCTTTATAAGGATATTTTCTAATCTCATGATACAACTAAATTTAATGCACAAAAAGCATTATCAACATCTTTATAACAACTTTATTCCAATTTTAAAACATGTAGTCTATGTCTTTACTAATGCATATGGAAGAATTACAGTACATGCATAAGCAAGTACTTATGTAAGGAAATACAACATTCATTATTTTTAATCTGTCTTAAGCTAGTTCTGTTGTTGGAAAAAAAACAACTAGTTGGAAATAATACTTTTAAAAAATGTAAGAAAGAATAAGTATCTTATGAACTATGAAGAAGTAACCCATACGAGCATGAGAACTAATTCGAAGTCCAACCTTTAAGCCAATAAAACCTTTCAGTCTTTTCTGGAAACTGGATACTAAAACATTACCCATGTTAGGAGAGAACAGATAAACAATGGGAGCAGACCTCAAAAGCATGGCCAACAACTTAAAGACAAGAAAAAAAAACTATTTCTAATTATGTTTAAGATATATTTCTCATATGATGGGTGTTCATAGTCCCCATGGCAACTCCACTTGGAGGCAGAAAAATAAATAGATAGGTAAAGACTATGATTTTGATTTTAATGTAGATTAATTAGACTGAAAAGAACTCACTGCAGAAGAAGCTGCTCCTCACCACGAAGATCCCCTGTAACTCGATGGTTATTATCTCTTTCTGCTAAGATCTATGCTGCTACCTAGACAAAAGATTTTTCAATGCTCATGCGGCGTATGTATACACTGAGATTTTCTGGAAGTCAGAGCTTCAAATAATGATACCACTGCTCCAAGCCTGCTACTGCAAGCTATTTTCACTCTAAGAGAATCCTAGCTATGAAAGACCCATCACTTATTCAATGTCATATCCGTGTGCTCTTTGGTTTGCCCTGGAGGAAATAGCTACTTTCAAATTGTGAGAATCTGTAATGGAGTAGATGCCAGGGGAAGTCACATAAAGCTTTAACAATAAATATATTCTACTCTTTTCCCAGAAAAGAAAAATAAGCTGCAAGTAAATAAATCAAACAAGCTAGGAGAGCTCCTCCCTCCTAGTGGATGAGACAGTAGAATACCATAAGCCACAACTGCCTAATATTTTCCATTTTGAGTTGCCTGTACTTTTAACAGAAAACAAACGCGCTCGTACTGGTAGCTATCTGTATTGCTTTCCTGCTCCAGATTATTATTATTTTTAGGTTTATGAACCAACTTACCTGTTTCAAAACAAGTGTTAAACAAAACTTTAAGTTTTTTTCCACAAAAAGGAATCTTTCATTGACGTTAATTGTCACACCTTTGCATGACAATTTGAGTAAGATCAAACTGTATCAGGTATGCCTTTTAGTATCCTTGTGTAAACATACAGCTTGTACTAACTCAGTACCTAAAATATTACAATTTGCACACGTAAAATAGAGGTGTAAGAAAAATAAAGAGCTCCCTTAGAATGCACAAGGAGAACGTCCACATAGGAGCTTTGGTTTACCTGTGAAGTACTTTGGGAAATTATGACAAAAGAACATACAGATTGCAAAAAGTTAATCACCAAAAAGCTTGGAATTGTCAGAAAGAAACAGTCTGCAGTACCTGAACATGACCTCCTTTCTTCTGGGTGTGAAAACTCCAGCTTGGATCATATTCCTGACTCCCATCTCATTGCTTTAATATTCAGTGCAATGGATTGTGCTTCAAAAACAAGTAAGGTCAGCACCAGCACAATGAAGAAAGCTGTCTGTCTGTAAGACCCTGTCCTGTTTGTAGCGGAAGTCAGAAAGTATGTAGCTGAAGAGGCCCTCACATTTATAGCCTACACAGTCCTGCCCTCCAGATGGTATTTATTTAGGAATTCTTCTGCAATAGCTTGCAAGTAACTGAAACCAGGCATTAGCAAGCTATACTGTTCCAGCTGTTCAATCTATGGCTTTCAGAGGCAGAAATTGTTCAGATTTATCACCAAATATAATCCAAGTTGTGAACACTATTGTATAAAAACACTAAGAAAAAAAAACACAAAAGTATGATGTTTCAAATTTCAAGTTGAACATCCAGAATATGCTGATTTTTTTTTTATCTATCTCTATCACTATTTTACAGCCATCTTTCCTCATACAGATACTTGACATTGTACACATTCAGCATACTTTTTATTTAAGATTTAAATGGTTGTACTAACTGAAGCAGGCACTTAAAGAACATGTAAAAATTTGAGAGCACATTCACTAAGTATCCATGCAGTAAGCACTACCACCAAGCACCAAAAAGTAGGAGACCTGTAGTAAAATCCAGATGACTACACATTTAAAGACTGCAATCATGAACACGTATATGTGGCTAGCTCATACAAAAATATAAGCCCTTGAGTTTTCAGCTTTAATGTTGTGTCATTTTCTATGTGACTTAAACTAAAATTGCACACATCTCCTGAATAATCAGTGATGTGGCACCCGAAGGAGATGGCACAGCAGAGACCTATTATTAGTCATCTATCCAGAAGTGCTAAGCAAAACAAAGCCCCAGACAGCCTCACCTAAGGCCCTGTTTTTAACAGAAGGCCGGGCCTGATGATTGCCAGACGTCCCTTCCAACGGAGCCTTTCCTACGATTCTAAAATCAGCAAAATTCACGTTCCTAAGGCTGTGCCTCCAGCTCATTGCTTTCCCCTGACTTCTTAACACAATGCAAAAGAAAAAAAAACACAACAAAAAAACAGGCTGGTTTCATGCTGAGAGATGTCTTGTGCTGCACAAATAGCACACACCGCGAATGCCGTTCGAACCCTGGGGAGGAGGCACAGCACCCCCACAGTGCTCCCCGCACACCGCCCCAGCGCCCAGCCGCGGCGAGCCGCAGGTGAGGGGCGCTGACGGACGCACCCGCAGAGCTGCCCTGCCGGGACCGCTAACAGGCCCGAGGCGGCCGCCTTCTGCGGAACGAGGGAGCCCGGGCCCGGGCCGGCGGCCCCATCCCCACGCCCGTCAGCCGCCGGCCCGCGGCCCGGCCCGGCCCGCCCCGGGCTCCCCACACACGCCCGCGCCAGCCCCGGCCGCGGTGCCACTCCCCCGGCCCTGCCCGGCAGTCGCTCTGCGCCGCGGCCCCGCGCCGAGGTGCGGCCCCGGCCCGCTCACCAGCTGGGGCACTCGAAGAGCGAGAGGCCGCCACCGCCGGCCGAGTTCGCGTTCGCCGCCATTTTGCGTCTGCCCCATTCAGGCGGGCGGAGGCAGGCTGGGAAGCGGGAGGACCGGCGCGGGACGCGATCCCAGCCTGCCCCGCGCGGCGCCGCCGCAGCCCCCGGGGGCGGGGCCCCGAGCGGAGGCGGGAGCGGAGTGTGGGAGCGGAGGGAGCGGGCTGGGAGCCAGCAGCTGAGGGACGGCCTAGATTAAACGGCTTCGTAACGGGGCTCCAAAGCCTCGCTTTAACACGTGCAATAGCTTCTCACTTCTTAGCGACCCGCAGACAGAGGACAAAGCAGATGGCAGCTTGTAGTCACCGCGCACTTTGTTACCATTCCAAATAACTGGACTTGGAGGGATGAAAAGCAGGCTGCTCTGAAGCAGCAAGGAGCCACGACTCCCACAAGAGCTGCTCCTACAAGGGTCAAGCACCCAGAGCCCTACAGGAACAGCAGCTGCTACCACAAATTAGCTCATCCCTTCCTCAGCCCTCCGCACAGCACAAGCCACCCATGAGTCTGCCACACATAGCATCACCTTGCTCCTGCTGCAGAGATGCCCTTATTGCAACTTCTCCTGCTTATGACCATTTTTCAAGATTAATGTTCAAAATAGTTCCTGCATCAGCTACACAGCTAAGCTCCACAAAGCAAGGAGGACAAAGGAGTCAAGCAACTGCAGCAACCCCAAGTCCAGCAAGCTGGACTGGTGTTCTCAGGTCCCACTACCTGAAAGTGGCTGGAAGTAAGGCACCCAGGCTCGCTTTAAAGCAGGTGGAGGGGTAAGCACTTTTATTTATTATGGAAGTGTAAGATCCAAAGGAATCTCCCCCTACAGCAGGCAATGCATGAAGCAGCAAGATCTATTTTAAATAAGGAGCAGAACAACATATAGTCAATTTCCTTGCTCTCAAGTAAGATTTTACAGTACGGCTTCAGCAAGGACTTCAAGCTCTACTGCTCTGCAAATAGTCAAGGTTTACCTGCATCAGATTCAATTTTATATCAGCTAGTGTGTTTCATGTCCATGTGAAAAAAATCAGTGGTGGCAGCTGTTTCATTCTGAAGAATCAGGGATCACACAGTTAATGTCAGAAGAAACACTGCTGTTGCTTATATAAAGCAGGGTAGGCGTCTAAATCGCAAGAGAAAGAAGCTGTGTCAAAGGCTTTTAGAAGTGTTTATTAACAGTTATTAGATGGAATGATGGCGCAATAGTGCAAACCACTGTGCAATTGGGAGAACATCCTCCCTTCCCAGCTTTCACATTTACTTTATTATACAGGAGACACGGAATAAGGATTAAATACAAAATGGGTCAGTATGATGCATGTACCACACTGTGTTGGGCTTTGGACAGATTGCTGTTCCCTCAGTGCATTTCAGTTCAGAGCTACACAGTGAGGAGTGCTTGCTACATTCTGTCCAGCTCTGCTAGCAAGACAGTTGGAACCAGCAATCTTTTTCATTTGCACGCTCATCCACAGTCTCAAAAACCTAGCACTTCACCCAACCACTTTCTTCACTTTATTTCATAAAGAATGGAAAATACCAGATATTCACAAGCCATACAATATTTACTAATACACTACAATAATCTTCAAGATGCAAGATTTCACCTGTAACTTATCTATCTTGCTGGCTTGTAAACTTAAGTGCCCACTTCCTTATCTTTGCAGTTTTCTCCCTGAAAAAAACAATTAGGAGCAAGCAGCTAAACTCTGTATTTTAGTGCTTTGAGTCGGCATTGGAAGAGATTTCTGTCTAATCACAAGTCAGCTAGTTTCTCTAAAGAAGCTGCATTGACAGACTAAGTTAAAGGACATCCCTGTCCTCAAATTGTGTTCTGGAAAAAAAATACATGCACAAAAATTAAAAACAACGAGCCTCAAGGCCAAACTGACCAGTTACTAAGTACACAGTGGTTCCAACTATCATCCATACATACTTCTCCTTGCCTTTCAGATCTGCAATGGCATCTCTGTTCAATTGAATTTAGAACCACAGCCACTTGGAGACTAATAAAAACCATGGGGCAGATACTGGAGACTTTAAAAAACTTCTGAATTAAGGTAGTGCAAATCATTGTTGTGCCCTCTTTGAATGTCATTCTTATTCCAGTCCAACAAGTTACGTATACATATAAAAAGTTAAGATTGTGCCACTTGTCAAAAAACAAGACATCTCGAATTATTGATCACACTTCAGCATACAGTTGGGACAGGGAATAATACATTACAGAAAGCAAAACCACAAGATGTTAGTTACGTAAAACAATATAATTTGTATATAAACTGATAGATACTGTCTCCATGGTTCACTAATTCCAAATACTAGTTATCTGCACATTAGTTGCTAATGTTAGTTGCTATTACTACAAGTAGTACCAGCTTGTGCTCTCTCACGGTGGTCAATTCATTTCTGAGACTAGTCAGCCTGTTCGTGCTGGGGGGGGGGGAGAAAAATTCTCAGCAATGAGACAAGGTTCCATGTGAAGATTTCACTTTTTTGTCCACCAGATAATCAAGCCTATGATTATAGAAGCCACAGCAAGACCAACAATCAGGATACAGATCTTCTTACGGGATTTCTTCTAATGAAAGAAGAAAAAAAGCCACTTAGACCAAGAACAGATGATGACAAAAAAGCAAGAGTTTTATCAGTTAATGTAACTAGCTTCAGAGAACTAGAGTACTCAATATCTATACTTATTCAGCAGAAGTAACCAGAGCAGTCTGTACACTTGCATGTTCCTTAAACAGCATGATCCTGCAGCTAAACATAGCTCATTTAGGAGCACAGTGGTTCAAGACAGGCAATTAAGTCAAAATGCAACGACATTTGCTACTTTTATGGAAAATACAAACTTTACTTCAAGTTAGCAACAGAAAGGAAATTTAGCACTCAGTCACCCATACAGTTAAGTGCTTCCTGGTGTTCAGATGGAACCTCTTGTGTTCCAGTTTGTGTCCACTGCCTCTCATCCTGTCACTGGGCAGGCACTTCCATGAACAACAATGAACAGATGCTACAGAAAACTATGAGCATTGTAAAAGGTGATTTAAGCAGCAATGAGAACCACTGCAAAAGAGTGAATGGGACGGGAAGGTCAGACTACAGGATAGAAACTGAGCAGTTAGAAAGGTGCTATAAATCCTGGTCGTCAGAAGTTTCCTTAATCTGGACAAAGATTTTATTTGTTTTTGCATCTTTACATGTAATTTTGGCTTGGCTGATGTTTACAAGATGGGTACAACATGAGCATTTGTTGTTAGCAGAACTGTTCTGCCCTCTCCTGAGAATGGCAAAGAGCTGAATATTTAACTTGCTAAGTGAATGCATAGTCTGTTCCTTTATCTGAATTAGAATGCTAAATTTAATTCTATTTTCTTGACTTAAGTGCTTTACCTATTCCTTTCAGAACTATTTTGTGGGAGTGCCAGCTTGCACAAGCTGTTTTTAAATAGCTTGTTTGGTGTGCTACAATCCTTAATATGTGTCCTGCTAAGCCTGTACCATTATTGCTCACCTGTACATTGATAATGCAAGCACGCAGAATTTACCTGATAATAGGCAGCTCTCTGTAACTGCTCGCTGGCTCTTTCCACATGAACTTCCGCACTTTCCACATTTGCCTCTATGCTATCTATGGAAAAATAAGAGAACGTGTTGCAAAAGAATTCAAAGCTTCACTGTTTAGAAAAAATACCAGAAATATGATGATACTTTTTATTAAAAATATCAGAAAAATTGAACTATGCAGGCAGACTATGCAATTAAACTACAGAGAAACTTCCTATTATCCAAACACTTACCAATCATATCTCCTTGGTCATGAATCATCATGGCTAAATCCTTAAATATCTGATTGACATCCAAAATGTCTGCCTGAAGACAAATTTGACAAGTTACAACACTGGTTACAGCTTTTCTAAGCCTCACTCTTAGTACCTCTTATGAACATTGCTTGAAATAACAGAATAGATACCATCATTCACTGACAGAAGGGACTTGATGCCACTATTGATGGAACTCAGGATTAACACTGAAGCCTGCAGTGTTCCAACTACTATTTGTTTCATGCTACTAGCAATTAGCACAGTAGGGAATTGAGATGGACATTGTGACATGAGTTGCTCTTACCATCTCTGAAGGATCACCAGGATCTTTCCTTTCACTGAAGGAAAATATACCTAGTCTCCTTCAACAGGAGCAGGGAGATTGATCTTGGCATCAATCCTCCCTACAAGGAACTCTGTTCCTCCACCTTCAGGTCTCTTCAGCCCATCCCACTAGTTAGCACTACAAAACTTCTTTGGTTCATCTCCAAATACTGTTAACCATGCAGAATCTACTGTTCACCTCTAATTGCCTGATTGCTGTTTCTCTTTCTTTAATAAGTTCAAGGTCCTGTTCAGTTATTGCCACATCATCTTCCTGAGATTGCATTTGATTCCAATCTTCACCACTGGGAAGAGATGGAAAGAAAGTAAGACACTTTGTTTCAGCATAGGCTTATTTCCATACTACATTTATACCAAAGTAACAGTGAATTAAAGCTGAAAAGACTCCTACAGAACAATGTCTTGTGTTCCTGGTCTTGCAACCCAACACAGAGGCAGATTTATGACAGCTACAAACAGAACAATTGCATAGTAGGGACAGGCCAGGAAACTTGAAGAAACTGGAAAGCAGTACATGCATATGATATTCTATGCTAGGATGTGACCATTGCCTATAATGTTATAGAAGAAACCTTTTTTTTAATTTTATTTTTTAATTTTTTTTAAGTATCTATACCTTCCTTTCTTCTCACCATCCACCCCAAAAAGGGGATTTGGAGATATGAATAAAGAGTATATTTTAATTAATTAGTTTAGTTAACAACTGCAAGTTAAACCACACACCAAGAGAGATGTTAAGAAAGAAATACCTCTGCACCTCTTCTACCCCCATTTCAGCACTTTGTAACTGCTGTGTACATTACACAAACTGTTTGCAGTGATGGCAGCACACGTAATACAAGGTCATCTATGCGTTCTGCATAAGAAGTTCAAGTGTAGCATCTCCCTCTTTGCAGAAGGAAGTGTACCTGAAAACACTAATGTCACAACATGCCTGTTGGGTATACAACTCTAAATCATAAGTAAGATAAAAAAAGAAATTAAGCTACATGACTAGATCAGAGACAGCTGAGACATTGGAATTCAGCTCTGAGATGACTGTACGGTTTTCAGGCAGAAGTTTCTGATGTAGCACACAAGGACAATTTTAAAAGTGTAATAGCCAATACACGCCACTATGTCTCTATGAGCCAAAGGCCTCTGCATGAACAGGTACTTAGGTGGTTCCCCTTCCTTTAGTGAGCAAGGCCTTCAAACTCATCACAGCATATGTATAACTGAACAACGTGGGGTCTTCAGTTCTGACTCAGTACTACAGGACTAACAAAGGGGATGCATACCAAACAGCTGATCAGATGCAGCACAGTTTGCAGAGGGAGCGTGGGTAGATGAGACATGTAAGCTAGGTATCGAGTTAGAAAACTAGGAGGTTTATACAGATAGGGCCAACATATTTTACCCCGCATTTCTAAAATGCATATAGCGGAAACTGACACAGTAATCACAAAGTTTCAGAGCGTCTAAAGTTCACTTTACTCACACTGTAGAGTTGATAAAACATGCTGCAAACTTACTTGCTATGCAAGCGCACGGTTATTGCAGAACCTATACAAGTGTCTGACACTATCATAATGTTGAGTTGTGCATCGTAACATCAATTTGTTATTATGTTCAGGGCTTCTGAATTTAAGGCAGCCTCGTACACTAGTCTGTAATAGCTCTAACTCAGCTGCTAGATAATACCGAAACCTATAGAATAGTATAGAGCTCTTTGTGGAAAGAGTCATGGTGATGGAAGACATGTCTGGTAATCTCATGCTCGCAGTCCAGAAAACCAGAAGCTCCAACTGCTACATTCTAGAGACTGTACTATTTCCACTGGGGCAGTAATCAATAACCTACATTTAAGGAGGGTAAAATACTGTCTTACGCACTTAGTGTTTTTTTCTATGCTGTATATTACAAGTACTGTAATAATTGCATTCCACATCTTTCAGCTTTTCATTTAGCTAACAGAGCTTTGCCCAAGTTACAATAATATAACTTACTTATGTATAATTAAAATTATTGTTGTAACAGTACAAACCAAGAATGCAAGAAGTGTTACCTATCAAATGAAACTAGCTGTTCTTCTCTGAACCGCTCATCAGCCTGGAAGAGATAAATGAGCTGTTAGACTTGTAGACTACCAGAAGCAGCAGCAAAATCAACTGACGTATCTAAAAGACAAAGGCATGTACTGTCCAGATAGTTCTTTGAGAATGCTACTGTCACTTCAACTTTCAGATTTAACTTAAGGTAATTAAAACTAGCCTTAGATTCATCTTCAGATTTAATTTTTAAATTTAGATTGTATCAGACACAACTGAGAGATGAAGAGAAGAGTGAGTCTGTTCACTCAGATCAGGTGTCACTGTCTGTCACTTATTTTTTAAAAGACCAAACCAAGTGATAAATATATTCCCTTGTACAAGTTAGGAATGCATACTTAACACAAAGACTTGGGACAAGGGGAGAAAAACGCTTTCACTCGTCTTTTTATTACGAGTTCTTAAGAGCTACAGGAGCTTGTAAAAACATAATAGGGAGAATATTTGAATATACATTGGAGATGCTAGCAGGACAGAAGCTATAATAAAATAAAGTGTGAGGTTAAAATGTAAATTAAGTTATGGTAAGCTTCCAATCGACCTCTTAATCTTTATAGCTTAGGGCTGATGTCAAAGACCAGCCTGCAAAACTAAGCTATTAGCTGTACTTTGACTTCCCATCTCATCCTCCACAACAATTGCAACTACCAGCATTCCTTCCCTCCTCTACTAACATTGAGAAGCAGCATATTAAAATGAGTGCCTAGTATTTACGACATCTGGAGTGACAAAATAATGTACGTAAGCCTCATCTGCCCTCAGTTATGTCAGTAGGCAGATATGAAGTTAATTGGCAAGTAGAAATCTCTGAAAACACTTGTAATTCACTATTTGTAGGAATTTTGTAGTGACGTACTTACAGAAATACGGGATCCAGCTCTTGCCCTTGCAACAGTCTCTTTTTCCTTCTCTGACACTCGCCTCTGTATTGCCTGGAAGTTATTTAAGGCTGCGGAGAAATCATTCATTAAACGTTCTTTCTGAAGCCTCTGTTGACGCTAAAGAATTGAAACAAAAACAAATGTTCAGATATTCCCATTCACTTATTGTAACCAGACACTCCAAAACATCATAATCAAAAAAAAAAAAAAAAAAAAAAGCTGACATTCAAGTGATCTTTTGATTCCACCATTCTGGGTCTGGAACTGGAGAGAACAAAAAGCCCATGATATTTTCATTTGCTATACCAAATGCTCTATTCCTTGTCTAGTACAGAACAGTTTTGTGCAACACAAAACTAGATTGAAATTAGAGAATTAAGACTGAAATAGAGAGGAGTTCTACACCATTAAATTTATTAAAAACACATTCCAGTAATCTACCTAATTTAATTATGTACCTTTTGGATACCTACAAAGCTTTAACCCTCTATTCCTTTACTTAGCCAACTTGTCAGTACTTAATACTCTCTTTTCCTGATAAGGCAATCCCCTTAACTTTCTCACAAGGGAGGCCTGAGCACAGCAGAACAACTCTGGATGTGTGGGGCTGTCTGTTCTCAGGAACACTCCCCACTATCCCAGCTTTGTGAACTATCTCTCTCAGCCATTCCACAGAAGCCTGCTGTTATTTTAATAAGAATATCCCTTCTAGAAGAGAATAACAATTTCAGTTTATCTTTTCTTCAGTATCAACTTATTTAGCTTCCCTAGAACACCTCCTTTGAGTGCTGTGACATCCCAGTTACGGGAAAAATGAAGTTGTGGAAAAAACTTGTCCCAAGGACAGTTAATACTAAGACCAATTATGTTTTCCACTACTGAGATTTCCAACAGCTCTCTCAGGGCTCTAGTATTCTAGCACAGCTGTTCTCAGGCTTTCTAGTATTGTGATCCTTCAACAAGCTTGTATCAATTCAACAGCCATGTCAAAGAAAAACAGTGTTTTCAATGAGTTCTCCCCTGCATAAGCTGCTACAGCAGCCTTGGAATACTCCACAGTTTTCATCTGAGCTGTCTGGAAGCAATAGCCCCTCTGCCAGGGGAGATCCTCAACATGATACAAGCTCCTACAGATTTTGACTGAACTGCTCCATCAGGCTTCATTTACCTTCAGAAGTTGCTGCCACATTCAGCAACATGCACATGTCTGGAGTTTGCTCACCAAAAGGAAATTAACTGAAAAATACTTGCTGAACAAACATGCAAAACATGGCCATGCTTACAACTAGCATTTAAACCTTTAAATACAGAATTAGATTACTAAGAAAACAGCTGCTGACTACATATAATCCCAGAAGAGTATCACAGAAGCATATAAATGAGTACTGTGGTATTGATTTAAAGCAGAGCTGAGAAAACTCCAACAGCAGAGGATTGTCCTTTCCCTTTCTCACAGGGAGACCATGAAAGGCTGTTCTGCAATCATAATCATTGCCTCACCAAGTTTATTCAAATATGAGCAGAGTGAGAGCTCCTTCCCTCCCCCACCCCCAATACAGCTAATGAATCACATGCAAGGGAAAGCTTTTTGGCATGATCACACTGCATATTGACATGCAGTTTGCACTAAGCTCTTCTAAAACAGTCTCATGTCACCAAACACTTCCTGATCAAGTGTATTTTTCAGAAATTTACTCAGAAAAAGAACTACATATGCGGGTCTCCGTAAACATTTACAGATATTTGCTGCTGAGAAGTGTCGTTCCCGCCCCCCCCCCCCGCCCCCCAAGTCATAGAGTCAGGACATAGCCAGCTTAATTTATCTTCCCACTTCAAGAACTGTCTTTAGTGCAAAAGACTGCTGTCTTTTCAGCTGTGCCAATTCAAGCTCTGTGAACTTGTGTTCCAAGCTAGCTTAATGAAAAAAGTGACCAAAAAAAGCTAACCTCCAGGTAAATTCCATGTGCGTACCTGTTCAGAAGCAGACAGAGGAAGTGGCAGAGACCCCAGCTCCTTTAGATATTCATTGGTCTCTTTGGCAAGGCAGTTTGCAGAATGCTGTAGCTGTTGTCTAAAATAAGAGTTCAGAAGCAATTATACAAGTTTCTTCCAAAAAAAAAAAAAAAAAAAAAACGGTCTCTGAGCATTTCAGTTTTCACAATATCAACCAAGAAAGCATTCTGGGATCACATATCTTTAAGGATCTTTTTTTCCAGTAATGGAACAGAGACATACTTTTAGTTTTTACCATCAACATGGCTCCAGCCTATATTAGAGAGATCCAAAGTAGCCCTGTGATCCCTGCTAGCTAATACAATTGAGTAGTTTAAAAAAGATAATTCTCCTCCATGAGTCATGCGTTTATCCAAAAATCCACTATTAGAAAATAATTGGGATGTTGGATATTCAGAGTTTCAAGGTGCAGTCACATGAGAGATAATGGAAGAACTCGCTTTCAAATTTCCTTACTCCAAAAATTATTCTTCTCATAACTTGCTATTTATGCTTTGCAATTTTGTAAAAGATGCAGACATACAGATTCCCTGTACAGTCTCTCTAGAAGATATTTTAAACTATACCTGTTAATACATTTTCTATATTGTTCCTCACTGGGAAATTCTTCTTGTGAAGTTGTGTGTGGCATTTTGGCTGCCGTAGAGGATTGCTAATCTTTCCAGTACCCAACTCCTTCTGTACTAAAAGATACTTTTTCAACAAGTGTGGGTCTTCCTTGCTGCTTTTTACTGCTCTTACGTGAGGACTAAGTACCTAGCATGGCATTCCTTCCTTTTAAACCACAAGTGAAGCTATTAAGACTAGTGCTCAGTATATTAGCCATTCATTAGCTGTACTCTACTACCCTTTTTAGATACTCTATACCATTTTCTAGTCAATCCTATCCAGCAGCTTAGGATGGCTTCTCCAGAGTCCTCAAACATATGCAGTGAATTACTTAACACATCTAGTCATTTTGTTTTGTAGGACTACACTAAATTTATCTAGTAAAGCATCTTCCCAAATCAAGTTATTCTGTTTTGCTAAGAATACAGAGGCAACTAAAAGAACCTACATAAAAGTTAACTCCGTTAATACTTACAAGTTTTCCTGGAGCTTGCTGGAGTCCTGCTTGGTTCCCAGCTGGCTCATCAAATTCTTTATCTGCACAGCTAAGATAAAGAGATCACAAGTTAAGTTAGTTAAGACAAGTTCTAGAGTATTTTATTCCTTTATGAAGTTATTATTCTAGCTTCTCCTAAAGGATTTCTCTCAATATTTCACTTAATACAGGCTGGTAAGACAACACTTATGCTTTGCATTTAAAGCAAAGAATGCATTTTAAACATCCCCATTTAGACACGTTCTAGATTACTAGACTAATTTTCATCTAAGAACATGATAGAGAGGCCTACATATCCTGAAGGCAAGTATCTGTAGCTAAAAGCATGCCATGCTCCTCTTTCATCAGTCTTTTCGGAACTAACAAAGGTGTTTGTTTCTAACAACCTTATAATTTCAGCATTTTAGGCCATACCTGTCCTACAAAAAACAAGGCTGAAAGAGCTGGGCATGTTTAACCTGGAGAAGAGAAGGCTCCGGGGAGACCTCATTGAGATCTTTCAATACTTTAAGGGGTCTTATAAAAGGATGGACTCTTTACTTGTATAGATAATGATAAAACAAGGGGGAATGGTCTTAAACTAAAAGAGGACAAATTTAGATTAGACATTAAGAGGAAATTCTTCACTCAGAGGATGGCAAGGCACTGGAACAGGTTGCCAAGAGAAGTTGTGGGTGCCCCTTCCCTGGAGGTGTTCAAGGCCAGGCTGGATGAGGCCTTGGCCAACCTGATCTGGTGGGTGGCATCCCTGCCTATGGCAGGGGGACAGAGGTAGATGAGCTCTAAAGTCCCTTCCAGCCTGAGCCATTTTACAAGTCTGTGTGTTGCCACTTTCACATATTCTAAAATTGCTTTATATATCAGTGCTCTGTTTTAAAAACAGAGATCTGAACTGACTGCATAGGTTGCTATCAGTTATATATATGTATATATATACACACACATGCATATATGAATTATGCTACTGACTATAGCGAAAATTTGCTGCAGCACTAGCACAGTCTTTCAAGTACAGCAGATAGCACTGGTGTATGTAACAGTTATCTTACATCAATTTGAAATCAGGCTGTAGCCAAAGAGATGTTCTAGCCTTCTTACCCTATCTACTCTCTTTCTACTGTTTCCCTTGTGCAGGCACTAGGTATCATGCAACCACAATATGAATAGCATTAAGCTGTTAACCTTTCTGAAAAGCAACTACCGCTTCTTCTCTACCTCAGAAGATTATATCTGAACAGACCAGCAAGCTCATTTGCTGTAGCCGCCACACAATTTTTACCTTTATTAAAATAAAGATTTTAGGAGCACCACTTATGACAGCAGTACAGTGCTTGGTTGGTTCAGGTTTCCTGAACATCATATCCTATCCCCTCCAGCAGTGAGACAGGCAGGACCAAAGCTAATCAACTCAATATAGTTCTACAGGCAGCTTAATGGTGTTGAAATATCCAATGAGTTTAACAAAATTTACTTCCAATTCCGTGAGATCCTACCATTGCAATTTCTGCTTTTAGCCTGGAGCAAGCCACTGCAGTTAACAAAAGGTGTTGCTAAAGAAATATCAGATTCCTACAACAGCCAATTCTTTTAAAGGCATGTCCAGCAGCTTATAATAATGGCAGTTCAGATGGGGCTACAATAGATTTAATCAGTAATTAGACAAGGATTTTGACTTCTGCATACAGCAAGTATAACAAGTTTCTTGGCATCTGTTAGCTCATACGATGAAGAGCTGTTTAACAATGAACACACTGGGATGAACACAGCTTCTAGCAACACCACAATAGTTCCACAGATCTATTGGCCACAGGTGGGTCACAAGAATTGTCAGTCAAGTTAAACTGTCAAATAACACACCGACTGTTCTGCGTATGGATATCAAGGACCACGCAGGTGGCATATGTGCTATAATGTCTAGATACTTTTGCTATTTATTTTTCCCCTCCTTTGGGGGAACATTCCTGTAGAAGTCTCATTTCCATGCCAGGCAGTGTGCTTTTTGTTCTTGTCTTTGCCAGGTTGATCAGTCGGTTGTGCTTAGCTTATTTCAGCCAACAGCAATGCACAGAATCTACATGAAATGACAGCAAAGCCCCTAAGAGGCCAAAGAATGAGGCTGGAGCTCTTCACCTTTATTCTTGAGATGGTGGGTATAAGTATCAATATAGATAGCCTCCTCAGCCAACAGTTTTCAATTTAAAAATCCTTTTTCAGGCTGTAAAGTCTTCCACATACAGACTATTACGCATTTCAGGTTATTTACAGCATTTTAATCTCTCCTCTAGATGTTTAGGTAACATGCAGCCTTGCAAGGAATAGTTTTACCAGCTCCCTCCAACAGTTCTCTGTACATTTTGTGTGAGGTGCTAATTCTATTGAGTTTCCTAAAAGGAGTGAATAAAGTTCATCTGTGTCCACTGTTTGGTTGCTGTTTTTCCCTACAAGGGATAAAATGTGGAATGAGAGAAAGCTTAAGGCTTCAGTTGCTCTTCTCAGGTTTGAATGGAAGCCCTTTATAAATGCGGAATACAGTTAATTACCACAATAGCAAGTCAGATGTTCTGTGTGCTCCCAACCACCTTGATAAAAACCATAAGGCTGTTTGTTTCATTTGAGATCGGCAGCACACTGAGGCAGGAAGGCTGCTGGTCATGAGACGGTGGAATATTGTACAATAAAAAAGAAAAGCTGAACTAACTAGAAGATGATCATAGAGAAGTCCCATGGAAGGGGAAAAAACAACAACAACAAACAAGCCATGTTATCTGGCAAACTAGGGAGTAATTTTACAGGCAGCCATGGCTATACCAAGAGGAAACAAACATGACTGAGCAGAAGCAAAGCAGCCTCAGCAACATTCATAGCTTTGTATAATCAAACCGAAGATATCACCACCTTACAGTTGAAAAAACATTTTCAACTGACCTTGCCTCTGTGTGCATACATTTAGACAGCTAATTCTATTTTTTGAAAAGGAAGCATGCTTAGGAAGGGGTTGTATCAATAACTTTTGAAAATGACTCATTTAGTAAGCAGTACCTCAGTGATCAGCAACAGAATTTCAATGACTACCTTACGACATTGATAGCATTCTCTAATGACAAACCTATGTCTAAGAAACCGCAATGCCATTTAATTAACGACATTCTGTCCAGCGGCAGAACGTTTCTTCACATAATTCTGCTCAGCAATTTCAGAGGAAGCTGCAAGTAAATATGAGCCTTCAGGAACTCCCGCGGCAGCAGCTCCTCCGGGATGCCCGGAACGAGGAGGGGTGACGACCTTTGGCTCCCCGCTTCCACACAGCAGTAGCTGTGTCCCACACGAAGGCACCCGAACACGGATCGGCAGCCCAAGGGCGACAGAGGGTGGGCTCGGCTCTGCGGGGGGCTCACGCGGGTGGGTAACAACGTCACGACCGCGCACATTGCCCAGGCTGGCGGCAGCTGACAAGCGCGAGCTCTCACTAAACGCCAGCGAGGCGGGTGCGGAGCCGCCGGACCGGCCGACTCTCGGTCCCCCGGCCCCCGCCAGCCCTGCCGGGACCCTGCCGGGGCCGGGGCTCCCCCCCGCGGGGGGCTGCCAGTGAGGCGCGGCGGCCGCCGGGCTCCGCTCCCCTCCCCTCCCGCGGGTCCCGGCCGCACTCACTGTACTGCGCGATGCGCTGCACGTTGGCGCTGCATGTCTGGATGATGCCGCCGAAGTCCCGCGGCGGGGGCAGCGCCCTGGGCAGGTAGGGGTCCAGCGGGCCGTACGACATAGCCGGGCGGGGGCGGCGCGGCTCGATTCAGCTCGGCTGCCAGCGCCCCACCGGCCCCTGCGCACGCGCGGCCGCCGCTGACAGAGCGCCCGCATATGCGCGAGGCGCGTCCGCCGCGCGTGCGCGCTCGCGGTTTGGCGGGGCCTCTGGGTGCCGCGGTGAAGGGGCGGCCCCGCGCCCGCTTTGAGGAGGCGTGGCGGCCCCGCGGGACGCCGAGCTGGAGCCCTGGCTTCAGGCGGCGTCGCCAGAGCGGTGGCTGGCTGTGAGGGGAAGACGTGACCTCCCTCTGCCCCTGGCAGGGCTCATGCTGGTGCTTGGGCTGGGCTGAGGGAAGGAATTCCTCGGTTTTGTCAGGTCGGGCGGTGTCCCGATCGGACTCGTGCTGTGGCCGAGCGCCAAAACCCGCATAGGCGAAGGAGGGGAACGTGTAACTGCAGGGACAGGAACAGGGGCAGACAAGCCTCTCCCTGTGGGCATAACCTGTGCTTACATTAAAGCAGTGCAAAACAAGACCGTCAACATTTTAGGCCTTGTGAGATTGGAAGAGTTCTGCCGTAGCATCTCTGAAAGGCAAGAATGATGTTGACTTTGTAAAAGGCCTATAATTTATATAGTTGTGGTTTAAAGCCAGTAGATGGCTCAGCACCACCACACCACTCTTCCACTCCCCTCCCTCAGAAGGACGGTGAGAAAATAAGATGAAGCTCATGGTTGAGATAAGGGCAGGGAGATCCCTCACCAATTGCTGCCACAGGCAGAACAGACACAGGACAGGAAGCTTAATGCAATTTATTGCCTATTACTAACAGACTAGAGCAATGAGAATGAAAAGCAAACTCTAACCTTCTTCCCTTCCACTTTCTTCTATCTTCTCCCCCTGAGCAGTGGAAGAAAATGGGGGTTGCAGTCAGGCCATTACACATCATCCGCTGCTTCTTCATGGTCACTGCCCCTGCTCCAACATGGAGTCCCTCCCTTGGGACGCCATCCTTCCTGCATGGGCTTCCCACAGGCAGCAGCTCTTCAAGAATTGCTCCGATGTTTGTTTGGACAACTAATTTTATTCAAAATAAGGCTGTAAAATTAGTTTGATTTTTTTTTTTTTGTTGTTGTTCTGTTTTAATTTTCACTTAAAAAACCCTGACCTTTATGTGCAATAGGCACTTATTTAAACTGAAGCATGTGAACAGTTTGTCGAAGTTGATTTGACTGCTCATTTGCTTGACACAGCACACAGACAAATATGTGCAGATTCTGAGTGGTGGCACACACATTGACATTTGACAAATCAATGTGTCTTCAGTGAACACAAATAGGACTTATGACAAAGAAGGCAAGCAATGGAGAATGCACTGAGGGTAGCACAGTCATTTCCCAGATTGACCCTGTTAGTAACAGAAATTAACTTGACATAGGATATAGTAAATTCCAAACACAGTAGAAGATATAATCCTCCCTCCTGCCCCCTGCAAAATTATATTTCTAAGAAAGATTTATTAAAATAAATTGAAGAAAGGCAAACATATGGAGGTGCTGGATTGTGGTAGGAAGTAACTTGTTCTGAAAGTGTTCTCTTTTAGATACTTATTTGCTTATTCTCTTTTAGAATAAGCAAACCATTGTCAGGACATGAAAATAAACACTGAAAAAGTGAAGCAGCACTTTATATATATTTCCCACATAAGTTTACAAAAATAATCCAGATCTCTGTCTTCTTGACTGCAACAGATTAATGGCTTCCAAAGATCTGTGATGACACTGGAATTGTTCGGCTGCAGCTGAGATGTACAGTGTACTTTACTGGGTGAGCTGCTCTTCTGAAAGAACTTCCATTTTAGTGTGGTGCATATGTTGTTTAAAATCCCACACTCCCGAGGAATAATGACACTCTCATATACAAGAAAAAGCTATCTTTTTCTTACCCTTTTGTTCTGTTTTGCCAGTGTCAGGTCTGAAGGGGTGACAGACAAAAAGCCAGTCACTTGGAGATGGACATGCTTTGTTGTGTAGATTTCTGAACTGATAATTTACACATCACATTGTCTGTTGAAAGCAACCAGCATCTTATCTAGTTGCTTTTATGCCCTGTTTTTATTTATTTATTTATTGGGGGGGGGGGAAGGGGAAACATGTCACCAATAAATGTTTCAATGGCTGTCACCAGTGGAAGCAGAGGACAGGACACTGGTGATAGCATGGCTGACCACCTGGTGTGTGCTGGCATAGAGCACATTAAGGCTGTGTATGTCAAGCTGTGGCAGAGACCTTACTGCCTTAATTTTCTGTGGTGCCACAAAATCCTTGGGAAATTTCTAAAACTAGAGACTGTCCTGGAGACTGTGTGGATGAAATGGAGAGGGAATGGAGTTGTCAGCTGTCTTGGTGCCTTTGTACCAGACAGTGTCCTTGCACCCAGGCAATCTCCACCAAACTCATAGTGTGGCTTGGTGAGACCTCTGTGTTCCCACTGTGCTTATAGCAATATCCAGTCCCAACGCCAGGCAGAAAAGAAGATTGTTGGCCTGGATTTATTTCAGGAAAGGCTGCAGCAGTATTGGTTGAAGGAAAGTGCAGGAGCAGAGCCCATGGCAGGGTACCAGGTCCGTTTCTGCACCAGTGGTGGGGAGATAGGGCATAGGGAGCTCATGGGGTAGAGGTGTAGTTTTGCAGGTGTTAATGCTGCCAAAGCAGCTTTGAGGGCAATCCCGTTAACAGCAGTATGCTTGCAGCGCGTCCTGCCTTGGTGACAAGGAGGATTATCAGGGCCCTGGCTGCTCACTCTGATTTTTGTGGGTGCGAAATGCAGAGATGTCACTGCCACCACACACAGCCCCAGAGGGCCGCGGGAAGGAGGGGGCCAGCACCCACTTCCTAGCGATGACCCAGGGCACCCACCCAGCACCCAGTTCCCCCAGTGCCGCGTTTGGACTGGACTGTGATACTCAGCAGGGCCACCGGGGGGCAGCAGCGCCCTGTCGGAGCTCCTGGGTGCCGTGGGTGCCCGGGCCGGGGCCTGCCTGCGGGCTGTCCCGGGACCACGGCTGGCGTGGTGCCAGGGCCCCGCTTTCAGCTCTGATGGCCCCTGAGCCTCCTCTGCGCCAGGTGCCACACCCCAAGTGTCCCTCCTTGCAGCATGTCGCCATGCTCCTCAGCTTCACGCTGCCGATTACTGAAAGCCAAGTTTCAGGCCCTGGCCTGGTAGCAGGCGCAGCTGCCCGTGGGGCTCTGCCTCCCCCCTGTGATGAGGGTGGGGGGGGGGACAGGAGCAGAGCCAGGCCACGCACCCTCTGTCTGGAAAGCCCTCCTCTCCACTTCCAGCCCGTACCCCTCAGGCATCATCATAGTCCCTTGCTCTCAAATAAGAGAAAAGGGAAAGCCAGGATCTGCTTTTCAGAACGTGCCAGGATTTCAGAAACTGTCTCTTTAATAGGGAGGCCTGTGAGCTACTTTGACTTAAACCGGGTCCTTAAAGATGTTCCTGCATGGTGCTCCTGGGGTCAGCTGCTGCTCTTGGATCAGGAGCAGCAGGATCCATCCCTTTGCTCCTAGCTTTCTCATTGCCACTCTCACACTATGTTTATTTATTTATTTAATTATTTTTTTTTCCTGGCATACTATGTATTTTAGCCTATGTTCCAACTCATGTGACCTGTGAAAGTGCTATAAGGTCTTTTAATGAAAGGTTGTACCCTTGCACCATGGATACTCTTCCAACATGCTCATGGCCTTCAGAGATCTCACGCAACCCTGGTCAGCAATGCAGAAATGAAGGAACTGATTGAGCATCCTGCTTTAATGAGCCTCCCTTCTGCCCAGTGGCTGTGTAAAAACTGCAGCGAATGCTTTTGTGCACGACATGAACCAGTGGGCTGGGGGGCTCCTGCTGCCTGCGTGCCCTGAATGCATATGCCTTCTGAGCACACTGGGGCAGATGCAGGGTTTTGCATACTGAAAGTATAAGGAGAGCTTTTTCAGCTATGAAAGCTATTTATTCTTTAGAATGTACTGACACCAGAACGGAAAGTGCCTTTTCCTGAAACTGTCTATTTATAAACAGCCCGCTCTGCTGAGCCTTGTCTTGCAGGGGGGCAGGGACTCCTGCAGCTTACTTTCATTGTCTTGAATTCACCCACAGGTCCTTCTCACAGGAGCAAACAGCAGATCTTGCTGACCATCTGCTAGGAACACGATACAACACTGACAGCTTTTAATCACTATTTGGATTTACCAAACTCCAGTAATTATATATTTCAACCTTAAACACTTTGACTATGCTGTCAGTGCTGTCTACAGCCCTGGATTTTTGCAAAGGCTTTGCAGATGAAATTAGTCATTTGTGGCAGTCATGCTTTTGACACGTGCAACAGTTGTGCTAGTTGGAAGAGCATGATCCTTGGGGTGTACTGGCAGAAATCGGCAGCAGTTCTTAGCAGTCTTTCCAAGTCACTGAGCAGTGTGCAGTGTTCACTGCATGCACACACTTGTGGTAGGATTTGTCTGCTCTGAGATGTCTAAAACATAACCTCCAAGTCTCAGCTTGCTTTTCTTTCTTGTCAAAGGAGGGAAATAGGTACCTTCAAATCTCATCTCCATGAGATGTTTTTCTCAGGATTTTATATAATTTCATTTTGAAGGGATCCTGGGCAACACACTTCCTAAATTCCCCTGTCACATTCCAGCAGACCAGCAGCTCTGTGGGGCAGGGCTGAGTTCCTCTTCTTCCAGGGACACTTTTGAAACCCATCAGAAGCTCCAAGGAAGCTAAGAATATGTTTAATTATTAAAAATACTGCTCCTTCCCCATCCTAGCTGTGTTGCCTTTGCAAACACAGCTTGTTCTTGGCACTGCTCACAGTACACCATCACAGTATTACTTTGATTTTTCCGTCAGTAGTGATGTGCTTCCGCCTTTTGTGATCTGGCTCTCAGTAGCCTCATGCAGATGACCAGTGTGGCTGCCAAAACGATACACAGGTGCTCAGCTGAGAATAAAAGAATGAAATAAAACTCTGTCCTTCTGATGGTTTGTATTGTATTTATATTGGTTTATACTGGATGTTTATATCAGAAAAAGGAAGAGGTGTGAGTGGGACTGGGAGAGGACTACACAGCCCTCCAGCCATGCAGGAAGAGTCAGATTTCAGTGTGGTTCTACACAACAAATGCAGGTGGAGGAATGAGGATGAACACGTATGGCTAGGAACCAAAGAAGACCTTGGGGAAAAAGAAAAAAAAAAAAAAAAAAAAAGTGGGAGAAGACCAGAAAACTGTTGAACTGAGGTCTTTTCACCCACTTGATATTTCACTGGTCATGAGTAAGACATGGAATTTTGTTGCAGGCTGAATTTGCAGAATTCCCTGGAAATGTGAACTCAGGGATATTTGTGACAAATCTGGAAAAGAATTAATATTCATTCCTGAGGCTGCAGAATGCAATATGGCTTTCTTCAGACTGAAAGTTTTCATTGCATCTGAGCTACAAACACACAACTGACAAGAGGAATTGGCCAACTTGTCAAAACTTCTCTCAACTCAGTAATGCCCTGCAACCGTCTTTCCGATTTACAGTTGAAAGAGGAAGAGCAGGACTTGGTCCATACCTTGGTGTAGCAATTATGAAGCAACCTAACGGCAGACTATAACCAGCACTGAAAATCATGAGTGTTGTAGTGTGCCATGAGCAGCTTCATGCCCCAGAAGAGACCCTCATCTTACAAACACTGCAAAGACGCATCACACAGTTCCTACTGTGTTTTCTAATCAACAGTGTTTTATCAGAAACCCAAGATGCAGATTCCCCCTTCTCTCTTCCTCCATCAGGGCAAAGGTTGAACTGGGAATCAGGCTGTGATTAGATGCTTGCAAAAGCAGTCACTTGCAAAGCTTTTACTATGGGCTCAGCCCTTTGGCTCTGGTCTATTGCTTGAATTTGGCAAAGAGCTGCTTTTCCTAATCTCCATTCGTGCAGGGGCATGTGGAAGCTCCTCGGAATCCCTGCCTCAGTCGGAGAACTTGGGTTCAGCAAAGTGGGACTACTCCCCATGAACTCTCCACAGTAACATTCTCAAGAGATTGCAACCTGCCTGCCTGGCTCAGCTTAGTGATGCACAGCCCCTCTGTGTTTCTCTTCTTGCCTGTGGTGCCCTTCCTTATGATCCAGAGACCAGAGAATACATGAGGCTGCTGACCCACTAGAGAGATAAAATTTCAAGTCATCAAGCAAACACAGCTGGTGCTTTCAGACCCTCTTCCGTGTTTCTGTGTGCATGACCCTGAGCCCATGGCTGGCTCCTGCAGATCCAGGTGGATATGCAGATGAGCTATGGCAGGCACCCCACTTTTCCCCATGTCCTGGCTCGTGTGGGGGTACTTGTGTGTCAGCTCTTCTTTTTCATTCATACTCAGTGCCATTAGCAGTACTATGTACATCACACAAGCTAGCAGATGCCTGACTGCCATTTCCTGCAAAGCCCCAAGCCCTCCAAAGAGGGCTCTTGTAGAAGAAGCCACAAAAGCCTCTAACATCCTTTTGCTACAGTCACAGATCTCCTATCCCACTGGTCTGCCTATCCTCAGTACATGTAGGATAGGGCTCGGACAGCAGCTCTTCTTCCCACAGCTCTCAACAGAGAATGAAATTAAAGCAATTCTCTAAGAAATCTCCTTCAGATGGAAAAGAAGAGCCTAATGGAGAGAAATGACTTCCAGCCTTCCCGTTGCTTTTCTGTCTCCTGCTGAACAGCATGCTAAGATTTTTCATAGGAATATTCATTATAACACTAAGATCTTTCCTGAGGGACTGCAGCTAGTTTAAGAGATCAGCACTGTGTGTGAAGTCAAGAAAGATCAATGCTACACATATCATTTAATATTTACCAGTCATTGCTCATCCTATCGCCCAGTCACTCGCTATTAGCAGATCCTTCTCCAGTCCTCTGCTACTCTGAACCACCAAGCATTTTCAGCAAACTCCATCACCTTGAGGACACGTGTGGTCAGACAGGGATGTATATGCCTTTCTGTATTTTCATGCTCACGTACTCCCAGAGGCTGCCTCAAGATCCAGGCTTCATGAGTGTAAGTACCAAGTCTATTTGGATTGTAACAGAGGGTCCAGCCAAGATCAGAGGTGCTTCGCACCTGTTTTCTGTGCACACAAACACACGATACAAGGAATCGTCCTTGGGTTGGAAGAACACATCTTGCATGGAGGCCACTTTTGTCCTCAGTGTCCATACTGATCGGTGCTGTCATTCAGCAATGGTTTGCAGTGTTCTGTGGCGCCTGCCAACCCCCTACAGACATCAGTGCTTTGGAGCATCACCCTGCTGCTGGATGAAGAGGTCAGTGACAGCTTGTTGAGAAAGGCAGAGTTCAGCACAGATGCATTTTTGGTAATCTCGAATGACTTCAAGAAACTACTCTGCAGACCCAGGTAGCTGGGTCTCCCCATTATGCCACCTGGCACTTCTCACTGCACCGTGCCAGCCACCCTGCCAGGAAACCTGGATGGCCAGATTTCCCAGTCGAGCAGAGTGGTGAAGGAGAACAGAGCAGCCCAAGATGCACTTCGTACTGCTGCAGCAGGTCATATGTGACTAACACAAGGCATACAAAGTAGGCAGCATGAAGAAGTGTAGGTGAAACTGCACCTAAACCAAGAGGGCATTAGGAAGGAGGTGATGACTGGACTCATCTAGTCTAACCCAGTGAAAATACCTAGCAATAAGCCACTAGCAGAAACCATACATGGTTTTGGCCTGAGTTGTCTAGGAAATCACACAGGCTGACCGACCATAGCACTATAATTTGGGGAAAAACAGAGGTAACACACTTGAAGAATTAATTCCTGCTCTGAAGTCTGCATTTGTAAAAAACAAAAAAAAAAAACAAAAAAAAAAAAAAAACTTGACATTGAAATAAACTCAACCAAGCCTGCTAGGACAAATTCCCAAGACAATTCTGACTGGGACTCTCCAGTCACTCTGCATCTCTGGACTCTCCAGTCACTCTGCATCTCTGGTAGCTTCAGCTCCTGTGCTCTGACTTAAACCAACATCGCACAGCACAGCCTTCCAACAGGATGTGGAGACAGAGCCAAGAGGATATGCAGACATGTTTCTCTGCCCAGATTGCATCAAATGCCAAATACTTCTTACAGAGAAATGTGTTCCTGTTCCTGGGAAACCACTTCACAGAATACTGAAGTTGACAGTCTTGCAGCTGTGGGGTGGACACGGTTCCCTGCTTTGTAGCTGTAACACTACAGGCCACGATAGTGTATCACACAGCCTGCTTGTCCCCCAACTCTGCCTGACAGCCTAGAACATGCCTGTTAATTTGGGGGTTCAGCTACTTTTACTCTGAGGAATAAAACCAGTCACAAACTCCTGGCCACTTAACTACAACCTCTGTGCAAACTCTGTGAAGAGAAAGCAAAGCTCCTCTTCATCTTAAACAGCCCAAGCAGTTCTCTCTGCACCAGCAACGCAAGCCCAGCCATTTACTTTTAGATCAGCTCTCCAGCTTGCACAGGCATAATCACCAAAAGCTTTCTACAAGGAGAGGACAGGACTTTAACACTTGCTATTGAGCTGTGCAAGGAACAGGGCCAGGGGACAGTGACAGGCAATCTGACAATCTGAAGCGTGGTCGGTCAAAGTTATCTAGCCACTTCAATAACAGCATCCACTACCCCATCTCTATAAGGCAGTAGAATATCCTTGGAATATTCCTGAATTGCAAGAAGACTGGTCAGCAACCCTTTAGAAAGAAAAATCTCAGCTGTGGAAGAATAAGAGACCCCAAAGACTGTCTTGAACTTTAGAGCCTTTGTGGTATAGAAAACAGCAGCAGAGATCTCTTAGCATAGCTGCAACCCAGCTGTTAGAGTTGCACTTGGTCTGAGAGAAGCGTAAGGCGTCACCATCCTCGTCTGGGCACCTTGGATCAGCCAGGAGCAGGACTGCACAGCTTGCAAGCAGCAGCCACCGTGATAGGGCAACCACCATCCACACTGGGAAACTACCCTCAGTACAGAGGAAAAGCATCTCATCCTCCCAGTCACACTTGAAGGACTGACTTAGTTCAAGCACTAAACTACAAACAACCCTTACAGCTTAGGTGTCAGGTTGGGAACACTAGTGACTGGATTCACAGCCCACTGATGTGAGCAAAAAACAAGAAAACAAACCACCTCTCCCCAGTGCTCAACACTGCACCTGTGCCAGAGACAAGCACTAAACAAATGCACACTGGAGATGTTTCAGCTTTTATTTGCAAATTCATCTGTACATTCTCACTCAGTCGTTGAGTGACAGCTGCCAGAAGCTGTCAGCAGCAGGGGGCAGCAGCAACTAGGAGTTAACAGGAGCTTTCCACAGAGCCTGGAAACAAGAGACAGCAGAGGAAACAAAACCCCACCAGCTTTTACATTTAACCTTTTCTGAGTAAGGGAATAGGAATCAAGTCATCTTTATCACATTCAGAAAGGTGTTGGATTTACACAGCCCTGTGTGTTCAGCATAAAGACCTTGTGTTGAAGTGACTGCCTGAAGAGCAGCTTGAAAACTATCCCAGGCTTTCTTTTTTTGAAGCCAGCATCTTAAAGCTGCAGTACTCTCCATGCATCATTCCCAGCAGTCCCAAATCCAAATAACAAAAGGAGCCCTTTGCAAATAAATAATCATAGGAAAAAATAAATAAGATTAGATCTGGAATATACAGTTGCATGGTCTTTATTTGGTTTCAGAGGTGGAAAAAAAAGTGGAGCTAGACTGCAGCTTTAAGCCTTATGACTAGATCAGCCCAAACGTTCAATTTTACAGTTGATTAGCTGTATGGGTCAGAGATCTGAAGTTTCACAGAAATGAACATTCAGGCACCTATGCACACCCTTCCCCAAGGCATGGTTTTTCTCAGCCAGTTAGGAAAAAAAGCTTGCTGGAAGGGAAGTGCCCCCTTTCTGAGCTGAATAGACAAGACTGAAGACCTTTTTACTGTCACAGTAAGAAGTCCCAAGAAATATCTAACCCCACCCATGTTTGCAAGCAGAAAGAAACTGTTTCAAACCATGCACCAGGCAGGGAGACAATCCTCTCTCAGGGGATCCTTAAACTTTGCTGGCACTACAGAATCCTCCAGCTACCAGCAGAGCTGCCAGCTGCCATCACTTCCTGTGCTCAAAGCCTAGTCGTGGAAGTCGTAAGTTCATTATTTGTACTAAGCCAGAAATCCTGTTAATGCCATTTAGAGGCAGCTCTGCAGCAAGAGCTCTTGATCTGTTCCGTTTGGGGTACACACCCCCTCCCCAGGAACTCCCAGTTGAAAAACCACAGAAGAGAAAAGCAATCCATTGCAAGCCACTGTCCGATGATTGTCTCTTTGGGTAGGTGAGGAATCCAGGACAGGGCAAGGCATGGGAAGGGAGGAGGATGGCAGGTGGAGAAGGAAGTTATAAACAAACTCAAAACCACTAAGACACAAGGAGGAGCTCAAAACTCCTCAACAGCTGATGGCACTAGGTTGCTGTTTGCTAACAAAGTCTGAAATGAAGTCGAACTCGTTTTGTCCCAAGAACAGCTCTGGCAGCTCCTGAATCCGGTCCAACCCCAGTTCCAGGACAAGGGATGTCAAAACCTCCTCGTCTATGAGATCAGTGTCCATAACATTCAAGGTCAGCGCTGGTGAAGGCATGTGCTGCATGCCTGGGTGCTGGCTTGGCCCCACTCTGTACTGCTGAGCACCAGCTCCCATGGGCCCGTTGCTCATACCCAGTGGGTGACCCTGGTACTGGGTGTTGAGTTTTTGTAGGTGCATGCTAGCCATGAGCTGCTGGGTGCCCACTGGCCCCATATACTGCTGCTGCTGGCTCGGGCCATTGAACATCATTGCGTTCTGCATCTGGTGGTGGCTCATCTGTCCGCTGAGGTTAGGTCTCGGCCTCATCGCGCCATCCATTCCAGCCCCTCCGTACGGCATCATCTGACCAGCTGCAGGTAGCGTCCTCAGCACATGCTGCCCGTGCTGCGGTGGTGCCTGCAGCCCACTCACACCCATCCGGTAGCTCTGCAGCCCAGCGCCGCCGTGGCTCACGGACATCATCATGTGCTCAGCCATGGCTCCGGGCCCCTGCAAGGCGACACACGGCTCAGGGCAAGGCTCCCGCGGGCAGCACCGCTCCCGTCCCAGACGACTTCTACCGAGGATCCCGGAGCACCCCCCGCCTTCGCCCCGGCCAGCGGGCACAGCGCCGCGCCGCGCCGCCCCGTCCCGGCGAGGCGAGCTGCGGCCTCCCTGCTGCCCTCCCGGGGAGCCGGGCTCTGCCCGCGCGGGTACGCACCGACCTGGGGCTGAACTGGGTCCGCGCGCCACCCGCGCCCGCTCGGCCACCTCAGCTCGCCAGGTGCGGGGCGCCGCGCTCCGCTCTTATGGAGGCGCGGGCAGGGGCGGGCCGCCCGGCCCGGCCCGGCCCCCCGCCACCCATTGGAGCGCGGCCCGGAGCCGCCCGGCCCCCAACGGGGCGGGAGGGCCGTGCCGTGGCCGCTGCTGAGGCTGTGGTGGGGCTCCCCGAGCTCCGCGAGCCGTGCTCGGAGCGCCCCATGGTTGCGCCATGGCGCAACTGGAGGGAGGGAGGGAGGGAGGGAGGGAGGGAGGGAGGGGAGGCTGCCTGCCTGCCTGCCTGCCTGCCTGCCTGCCTGCCTGCCTGCCTG
>NC_048915.1:380919-386946 GCF_011077185.1 Oxyura jamaicensis
CTGCCTGCCTGCCTGCCTGCCTGCCTGCCTGCCTGCCTGCCTGCCTGCCTGGCTGCGTCCAGTGCGGAGGGCGCCGGAGTTGGCACATCCCCGCTGCTGGGGTGCCCCCCCTTGAGTCCCGGGTGCTGGCTTTTTAGGGGGGGGGGGGGAGGGGGGGGGGGGGGGCAGCCCAGCAGCTCCCAGTGTCCTGCAGGTGCCCTGCTGGGGTTTCCTAATCCTTACGGGGGCCTTAAGGCAAGCTCTGCTCCCGAACAGGATGCCATGATCCAGCCGTGCTGCCTGGTGTTACAGCCCCCGCAGGCGGTGTGTGCGCCATCCTGGTGTTGCGTGTTGATACCAACAAGGGCAGAGGTTGTGGAGTGGCTGAGTAGGAGCATGGGAACAACGGAGTCCCCGGTGCATGGGACTGGGGAGCCCTCAACGTGGTACAGGTGCCACAGTTCCTCCAAGGACTGCAGGCTGCAGAAAACGTGGGTCATCCCTGTGCAATACTGGGCTCACGTGCTTTGGGGTAAGTGTTGGGCCTGGTATGGCTGTGGAGCCTCAGGTGGGTCATTTCTGTTCCCAGCCCATGCATGTAGGGAATGGTGGTGCACTCATGGGAAGCATTAATTTTGAACTGCATTTGCTTGCATTGTGTTCTCTTGCATTTGACATAGTCCTCACCTGTCTCCTGGGCAGGAACATTGTTTGCCTTTAATATTGCCAACAGTGTAAGATCAGCTCTCAGGAGGGAGTCACCCCACCAGTGCTTTCCTCTTCCCCAGTGTTCCTCTGACAAAGACTTTCTACCTGATCACATGGCTGGCTGGGGGTGCAGGGATCCATTTTGGTGGCCGTGCTGTGTTTCTTGTTCATGTCAAAGGATGTACATGCAGAGGTCTGTCGAGGGCTGCAGCACACTGGCCCCTGTGAGTGTGCACCCTGCTGCAGGAGGGTGCCGGCTACTGTGAGAAGGAGCCGTCCGTGCTTGATGGCAGCTCTGGCTATGTGGTCAGCAGTGGGGTGCTACCACACGGTGCAGCCTTACCAGCCCAGGTGACTGAGGTCAGTTACTAAGCGGCATCGACTAGGTGCAGTGATTACTCTGCCAGCGGTGTCCTCCTAGCAGGTATGCACCAATATTGTCTAAGCAGAGCTACCAGCACATGAATGTTACAAGCAGAGATTTGCTAGTATAACTTTCTGCAGTAGTGTCTTTACCTCGTTAGTGCAACTTTTTGATTGCTGTGTCCCAGTGGAACACACATGCTCATCCACAGACCCATGTTAGACAAATTATTTTACCATGGACCTACAGTGACACTGGTGCTCTCTACAGGCCATGACACTTTCTAGTAATGTACAAAAGTATGGTGGTGATTTTTCCCCTTTATTCTTGTGTTCTGAAAGAACCCAGAGAATTCTTTCTTGAAGGTATTAGTGTTGCATGGTTACCCACTTGGAAGGTAGGTAATGGCAAAGTTAAACTTGCTTCTCCAACTTCATTTCACTTTTGTTTGTGTGCTTTCCTGTGCAGCCTTTAACTTCAGTGTTACAGATCATGGCTCAAATAATAATACAGAACTTTTCAGGAGACTTGGAGCAGGCTGTTGCGTTGAGCTAGGTAGCATTTTTGTGTTCTGCATATTTATTATGCTCACGGACCCCACTGAGCAGAAGAAAGTGCCAACAAAGCTTTTCAAAGGTTGCTGAAGAGGTTTGTTTTTAACTGCATTGTTGGAGAAATGAGGTCTAAGTATATACTATCATGAGGGGACTGAAGTTAGGCAGCATAGGCATCTTGGGTGAGTGCCTAATCACACAGCACTGACCTGAAGGGTTACTTGTATAGAATATCTCCATATCAAAACGCCTTAAAGCAGCAGCAGCTTAGAGCAGATAATGCCCAGAAGCCATCAGCTTCTAGACGTAAGCAGCCAGGAACCTAAAGTGTCTTCCCTTACCAGGACAGAGCACGGGGCCATTAACCTCCAGGACGTTCTGGGAGCTGCTTTTGTTTGTCACCTTCTGCTTTCTTAAGTGGCTGGGATGAGTTTCAGGTGTTGTTGGTGAGCCTCTAAGTGATGAATCAGTTGTTTAATTGTTTAATGTAATTATGTAATGATTGTTTTTTAACTCTAGAGATTTTGACAAATGCATTTTTAGTGCTAATAAACACACGCTCACGTACGTATACCTGTCTGACTGAGAGTTCATATACAGATGCACACCCAGGTGAGAAGCAAACATGAGGGGAGTGTCTGCCCTCATCTTTGCAATTTTTTCCAGACAATAAAGTCTCTCTCTCTCGGAGGAGTGGTGCAGTGTGGAGTGCAAGTTCTGGTCAGTGGCAGGAATTCCTGTACAAGTGGACCAGGGAGAAGGGGCTCTCTGCATTTGAATTACAGAAGACCCAAAGGGTGGTAAATAGCTCGTTCACTTTGGAAACAGGTCAGCAGATGAAAGAGCATGTTTACTGTACATGAAGCATGAAAATCTATTCCCTCTTCACACTGGTTCATGTCCCTTCTCCTTCTGGAAAGAGAAGCCTGATCAGCAGCTCATCCAGACTGAAAATAATTTGATCAGAAATGGAGCTTCCTCGTCGGAGATCAGCTGTCTGATCTATCTTGTTATATTGTCCCCTGGATGTTCACTGGCATAACCTGTGGTGATTTGAGAGGAACAGAGTGCCTGCAAGTATGGGGGTGGGAGGCACTGCAGTAGAGAGATGTGTGTCTGCCACACTGCCTGCCATTGTCCTGTGCTCTGTGTCTTGAGGACCTCCCATTCTCTAACCAGCAATATTTTATTTCACAAGGGCCAGCACAGACCTGTTTGATGCACCTCATGCTGCCCAGTAGTCTTTTTGGTGCAGAAGAAGCAGTGTTTCCTTGTCACGCTGAGTTCTCAAGTATTAAGGACCCAAACCACTGCAGCTGTATTTACATGGCACTTCATGTGACTTGGTCTAGCCCCAGGTTTGCAATCTCTCTTCCATCTCCCCATGCCCTGCCATCTGTAATGAGCCCATGGACTGACTTGCCTTTCCGGGAAAGCAGATAAACTGCCTGCGTATCTGATCCAGCCTGGGGGCTGTCAGTTGGCCATCTCTGCCTTAAAGTCATCACATAAGCCACGTCCAGGTGTGTGTCATTCACAGCTTCCTGAGATGGGACTTCCCCAGTCTGTCTATACTGGTGTCGTCAGCCCTATGTTATGGAGGATGGATTACCTGGTCTGGGAATTAATGAGATTGCTACTCCAGAGGCACTAGTTTGGTTCTGCATGACTCGGAATCTGGAAGTACCACCTGTGTGTTTGTGTCCCAGGTCAAGGCACCCATGTGGGTGGGCATCAGTTTAGCAATCTGACCACCAGAACATTGCAAAATTTTCTTTTCACTCTTAGGAGGGTGCTTGCAGCCTGTTTTACAGCTAGCTTGTATTACTTTTGGTTTTGCTTATAGAAGATGTTTCCTACCCATATTTAATCCTTTGTCATCATGCATTGACTGCACAACTCCAGTGATATCACTGTGGAAATACCTGCATGTCCCCAAAACCCTGGGGACAAGAGGTGGCATGGACAGGAGTTTTTGTAAGCAGAGACATGAACACTTTTATTTTGCAATGTTTCAAATGTTTTACATATGTGGCAACTGTTTCTTGCTAATTCCAGTCACTGACCTACAGTCCAAGATCTCTCTCAAAGTATGGTTGGGGGTAGAGGTGGGAAGTGGTTAGAAGTAGGATGTAGGAGGTACTGATGGATGAAGACCAGGCAGATTTTGCTGGGCTTGAGGTGGCCCAGATCCCATGTTGCCCACTCACAGTGCCAGAATTTGCTAGCTGTTTTTCCATTTTTGGTGAAAGGATTCCTCATGGTCCAATTCCTACATGGTCTCTCTGGGGGAGCACGTGCACTGCCTCTCCCTTCACTGCCAAGGAGTTAAGAACTTTTCTACTGAACATATGACTATGTCGGGACATCCAATTTAACGAAACATTCACTCTCAGCTTCTAGAGTTCTCTGCCATATCTTGAAAGGATCCTAGTGAATTTCTGAGGCACGTGTAGTGCTTACCAAGCAGATTCACTTATTGGCAATTGGGAGAGGAGAAAGGAATGCTGTGTGCTATCATTTTTTGTTTGTAAGGATAATCACAGTGGTTTGAAAAACTCTACTTTGAAGCTGAGAAATCCAGCTGAAGCAATGGTGCCATAAACACTGAACCAGGAGCAAATTCCAGTGGAGTTTCTCCAATTTGTCTTTAAGTAACTATGTCAACAAGCAAAGATTTAGAAGTTCAATTAAATATTAAGCTCCTTAACACAGAGTGTAGCTCTGTCTCACAGGAGTTTCTGATGAAGGGGAGTACTGGCCAATAGCAGCTTATTTTAGAGACACAACATAAGAACCTATCCTATCCTGAGAGCTTATTGCTTGTCTCCAGATGGGTCTGATGCTGACGAGCTAGGAGGCAAACACCAGTACCCCAAGCAGGACATGGGGAATCTGACTGCATGAGCTGGGCAAACCCTCCATCCCAGACTGTGGCTGTGTCAACCCTGAAAGAACTATAGTCTCTTAAAAGCACTTTAATTTGAATTCAAACAAGTAGAGATCCAAAGAGAACATGGTGTGGCTCCTCTCCAGGGCATGGACCATGATGGTCTGGTGGCTAGGCAGCCATGCAGCAGCAACCCAAAATTTCCTCTCCCTGCTGACTATGTGGTAAAAGGTTCTTCCAGGAGAGCTGAATGCAGGTGCTACATTATCCTGTGATTCATCATCTGCATTTAGATAGAATCATTTCATAAAAAGCAAAAGGTGTTAGGCAGAGACTAGCAGTGCAAATGTCCCGAGGAAGGGGGGTGAAGGACAGGCTGCTCCCTGATAGCCCAGCTGGAAGCATGGACTGTGCATGTGGAGAGCAAATATATGCAGCTGGTGGCCAGCTCAAGGGAAAGTAGGCTCTGCCTTAAACTTGTTGGGGTTTGGCAGCAAAGATGCTGCAGGGGTGTGGGGGGTAAGGCTGTGCCTCCACATGGCTCTGCTGCAGATGGTTGGCCTCTCTGTGGCCAGGCATGCAGGTGGCTCACTCACATGCAAGCTCCCTGCATATACCCTGGGATGCACGGCTGCCTGCCTGGTCTTGTGGTGACAGGGCTGCGCACTGCCAGCAGCACTGCACCCACCAGGGCCGCTAAGTGGTGCAAAGGTCTGAGGCCAGAGCAAGGCACGGAGGGATTTTGTGCTTCTTCTAAGGTGGCAGATGTAGCCAGGCCAGCAGCTGACCCCCGCATTGGTGTGCTCCAGCCACTGAGCTGGCTAGCCCAGCTTGTAAACAGCTTCTCATTTTATTTTTTTTTTTCCTCTGGGGTAATCTTGTTCTGTGGGGGCAGATAACATCACTGGAATTTTTCTGTTGTTCTTTGTCTTTCTCCTGCTTTGGACTTTGGCTGAGATGCACACAGCTGAGACATGAGCTTCCTCAATTGCGTTCTCTTGCTTGCTTCCCTCTGGGCCCACAGCACACCCCATGTGCTGGCTGCTTCCTGCTCCACTCACTGCTCCATGCTTCCAGCCTAGGCAAGGTGGCAGGGAGGCGAGCCTGGCACAAGCTGGGCCAGAGAAAGGTGCAGCAGGTCTGGCCTCCTCTCACTGATGCCTGCAGAGCAAGTGTGGGGCTCAGCAACATCCTGCTCAGTATCCCGTGATCTTTGCCCTGCAGCTTTGCGCTGCTCTGCTCTCCGCTGCACTTGTGCAGTTGTTTTGGGTTCAGACCTGTACCATGGTGGGTGCTGGCTGCACCAGCAGAGCTAGCCCCAGTACTGCTGGTGCAGTACCCGGCCCCCAGCCATCCAGCTGCCTCTCCCTACCCTGCCAGGATCCCACTTATCCCCTTAACCCCGTGGAGAGCTCCCTTGTGTGTTCTGCTTTGGCAGCCAGAGCAGAACCCAGACACACGGGTGCATCCTGGACCTGGCCCACGGCTGCTGGGAGCTGCTGGGAGCTGCTGGGAGCTGCTGGGAGCTGCTG